>NW_026047597.1:0-45168 GCF_023864345.2 Schistocerca serialis cubense
GACGGAGAAAACCTCACGCTTGTCGACCAAATCCGGTGTGGTCTAGTGGCTAGGATACCTGGCTTTCACCCAGGAGGCCCGGGTTCGATTCCCGGTACCGGAACGGAAGTTTTTGCGCACTCAACGATCCATGTTTTGGCCTTCGAACTGTCGTTTGTCGCCCACCTTCCGAAGCTTCGACCGAACGTAATCGGGGAAAACAGGCACATGATGCAATTACTGTCGGCACCGGAATAAAGGGAGAAGAGGCACTGGTCCGCTGTTGGGCTGCTACCAGCGTCAGTGGGAAGTCGGTGAAGTCGCCAGTTACGCCAGAAGCCAGAAATTACCGTAGTACGCCTACACACGCGTTCCAGTTATCTACATTGCTTGCAGCCGCTCCATCCACAACGAGCGTGAGCCCGGATAGCTCAGTCGGTAGAGCATTAGGCTTTTAACCTAAGGGTCCAGGGTTCAAGTCCCTGTCCGGGCGAAGATTTTAACGTTTCCGTAATGGCTCGTCTCGTAGCGACGGTAGCCCTGCCGTAATCAGTGCACGGAGTTCGTTTCCTGTCAACATTCTGCGCAGACCGGTTGGGTTTTTCACGATTCCAGGGAAACTTCCGTTACGAGCAGTCGTGGCCGAGTGGTTAAGGCGTCTGACTAGAAATCAGATTCCCTCTGGGAGCGTAGGTTCGAGTCCTACCGACTGCGTCGGTTTTTTCTTTTTTTGTTTAAGAACAACGAGCAGAAAATTTCGCAGATTGCCTGTCGTTTTGGTACCTCTCCACACCTCGCCTCTCACAGCCGTTTATAGTGCCTGTCCTTTTGATAAGGGCGAATTCCAAGCGTCAGCTTTCGCGTCAGCCGAGCAAAGTCGGGACAAGTCGGGACATACTACAGGATGGCCTGCGTGGAGCTACGACGAAAAAAACCTTCATTTAACAGCACGCGGCTCACATACTCATACGAAAAAACTAGCGCCACTTGCGGTGGCCGGGAATCGAACCCGGATCAACTGCTTGGAAGGCAACTATGCTCACCATTACACCACCACCGCACAGCCGATGCTCGCAACGCCCCGCTGTGTCGGCTTCCTGCCCGCCAGCAGCGGCCCACGGTGATAGTAGCTGCAGGCGCTTTACGAGGTAGGAGGGTGCATCCACACGCATTCGGGTAGCGCCTCCACGCACGCTGCGTCTTTGGACAAGACTAGTCGCCGCGGCCGCAAGGTTACTCACACGATAGAGATGAGCATTCGTTTTAAGGCAGTGTAGTGGAGCACTCCGCGTGTGTAGCACTTTTTTCGGTTGTATCCGACGTCGCTGGGTGGCAATCCCACTTTCCCCTGCAGAAAAGTGCTCGGGAAGCACGGGCAGCTTGTCGAGCATCGGTGGTTCAATGGCATGTGCCTCAGTAGTGCAGTAGGCAGCGCGTAAGTCTCATAATCTTAAGGCTTGCCGGCACGATAGCTCAGCGTGTTCGGTCTGAGAGTTATCAGCCCTCTGTAATAAAAGACCGAGTCAACGATGAACTTGAACGGGCGCCATCGGACGTCCGCCCCTAACAAATGCAACGAAAGAAATGGGAACAAAAAAAAAAAAAAAAAAATTGGTGAATGCTCGCTTAGCATGCGGACGGCTCGGGTTAGATTCCCGGCTGATGCATCGTTCTGCTGTTCTCGCTATAACGCTGCCGCGCCGATTCCTCGCCTGAGCTGCGCCAGCCTCAGGAATGTATAGCAGGATTCGCTGTGAGAAGAACCATACACGCAGCACGCAATAGACCGTACTTGAACGGTCGCGTGCTATTTCTGAACTCTGACGTCGGCCTGGCCCAACAGGCCGCTGTGTTCAGGTGCCGCAAGGGCGATGTACTGTAAACTCGGGCAGTGCTGCGTTCCGTTGAAAAAGCTGCGGCAGCAGTTTAATCTAGCAAGTAGGGAAAGCACGTGTAGCAACACAACAGATTCTTGAGAAAGCGCAAACTATCTCTAATATGAGAGACTTACCAAGTTTCCTGTAACGATACTTGCAACGTGCCTCGGTAGCGCAGTAGGTAGCGCGTAAGTCTCATAATCTTAAGGTCGTGAGTTCGATCCTCACCCGGGGCATTTAATTTGCTGTACATCATGGCTGAATTAACGGCGTTGCTGTTGCTAGGGAACGAACTTAATTGTCGTTCGTTATCCACAAGGAGTCTACGCCTCAGCGTCAATATGTTTATTTCCAATTATGACAACGTACAACTTTGATCTTTCTCTTCCCTTGTTAGGAGTAAAATAATGAATAGTCAATTTCGAGCTGTGCGCCATGCCAGTCTGTAGGCGCAAATATGCTCGCAAACGGAGAACTGCACTGAGTCCAGATTCAGCACGAAATACGAGAGGAGACGGAGAAAACCTCACGCTTGTCGACCAAATCCGGTGTGGTCTAGTGGCTAGGATACCTGGCTTTCACCCAGGAGGCCCGGGTTCGATTCCCGGTACCGGAACGGAAGTTTTTGCGCACTCAACGATCCATGTTTTGGCCTTCGAACTGTCGTTTGTCGCCCACCTTCCGAAGCTTCGACCGAACGTAATCGGGGAAAACAGGCACATGATGCAATTACTGTCGGCACCGGAATAAAGGGAGAAGAGGCACTGGTCCGCTGTTGGGCTGCTACCAGCGTCAGTGGGAAGTCGGTGAAGTCGCCAGTTACGCCAGAAGCCAGAAATTACCGTAGTACGCCTACACACGCGTTCCAGTTATCTACATTGCTTGCAGCCGCTCCATCCACAACGAGCGTGAGCCCGGATAGCTCAGTCGGTAGAGCATTAGGCTTTTAACCTAAGGGTCCAGGGTTCAAGTCCCTGTCCGGGCGAAGATTTTAACGTTTCCGTAATGGCTCGTCTCGTAGCGACGGTAGCCCTGCCGTAATCAGTGCACGGAGTTCGTTTCCTGTCAACATTCTGCGCAGACCGGTTGGGTTTTTCACGATTCCAGGGAAACTTCCGTTACGAGCAGTCGTGGCCGAGTGGTTAAGGCGTCTGACTAGAAATCAGATTCCCTCTGGGAGCGTAGGTTCGAGTCCTACCGACTGCGTCGGTTTTTTCTTTTTTTGTTTAAGAACAACGAGCAGAAAATTTCGCAGATTGCCTGTCGTTTTGGTACCTCTCCACACCTCGCCTCTCACAGCCGTTTATAGTGCCTGTCCTTTTGATAAGGGCGAATTCCAAGCGTCAGCTTTCGCGTCAGCCGAGCAAAGTCGGGACAAGTCGGGACATACTACAGGATGGCCTGCGTGGAGCTACGACGAAAAAAACCTTCATTTAACAGCACGCGGCTCACATACTCATACGAAAAAACTAGCGCCACTTGCGGTGGCCGGGAATCGAACCCGGATCAACTGCTTGGAAGGCAACTATGCTCACCATTACACCACCACCGCACAGCCGATGCTCGCAACGCCCCGCTGTGTCGGCTTCCTGCCCGCCAGCAGCGGCCCACGGTGATAGTAGCTGCAGGCGCTTTACGAGGTAGGAGGGTGCATCCACACGCATTCGGGTAGCGCCTCCACGCACGCTGCGTCTTTGGACAAGACTAGTCGCCGCGGCCGCAAGGTTACTCACACGATAGAGATGAGCATTCGTTTTAAGGCAGTGTAGTGGAGCACTCCGCGTGTGTAGCACTTTTTTCGGTTGTATCCGACGTCGCTGGGTGGCAATCCCACTTTCCCCTGCAGAAAAGTGCTCGGGAAGCACGGGCAGCTTGTCGAGCATCGGTGGTTCAATGGCATGTGCCTCAGTAGTGCAGTAGGCAGCGCGTAAGTCTCATAATCTTAAGGCTTGCCGGCACGATAGCTCAGCGTGTTCGGTCTGAGAGTTATCAGCCCTCTGTAATAAAAGACCGAGTCAACGATGAACTTGAACGGGCGCCATCGGACGTCCGCCCCTAACAAATGCAACGAAAGAAATGGGAACAAAAAAAAAAAAAAAAAATTGGTGAATGCTCGCTTAGCATGCGGACGGCTCGGGTTAGATTCCCGGCTGATGCATCGTTCTGCTGTTCTCGCTATAACGCTGCCGCGCCGATTCCTCGCCTGAGCTGCGCCAGCCTCAGGAATGTATAGCAGGATTCGCTGTGAGAAGAACCATACACGCAGCACGCAATAGACCGTACTTGAACGGTCGCGTGCTATTTCTGAACTCTGACGTCGGCCTGGCCCAACAGGCCGCTGTGTTCAGGTGCCGCAAGGGCGATGTACTGTAAACTCGGGCAGTGCTGCGTTCCGTTGAAAAAGCTGCGGCAGCAGTTTAATCTAGCAAGTAGGGAAAGCACGTGTAGCAACACAACAGATTCTTGAGAAAGCGCAAACTATCTCTAATATGAGAGACTTACCAAGTTTCCTGTAACGATACTTGCAACGTGCCTCGGTAGCGCAGTAGGTAGCGCGTAAGTCTCATAATCTTAAGGTCGTGAGTTCGATCCTCACCCGGGGCATTTAATTTGCTGTACATCATGGCTGAATTAACGGCGTTGCTGTTGCTAGGGAACGAACTTAATTGTCGTTCGTTATCCACAAGGAGTCTACGCCTCAGCGTCAATATGTTTATTTCCAATTATGACAACGTACAACTTTGATCTTTCTCTTCCCTTGTTAGGAGTAAAATAATGAATAGTCAATTTCGAGCTGTGCGCCATGCCAGTCTGTAGGCGCAAATATGCTCGCAAACGGAGAACTGCACTGAGTCCAGATTCAGCACGAAATACGAGAGGAGACGGAGAAAACCTCACGCTTGTCGACCAAATCCGGTGTGGTCTAGTGGCTAGGATACCTGGCTTTCACCCAGGAGGCCCGGGTTCGATTCCCGGTACCGGAACGGAAGTTTTTGCGCACTCAACGATCCATGTTTTGGCCTTCGAACTGTCGTTTGTCGCCCACCTTCCGAAGCTTCGACCGAACGTAATCGGGGAAAACAGGCACATGATGCAATTACTGTCGGCACCGGAATAAAGGGAGAAGAGGCACTGGTCCGCTGTTGGGCTGCTACCAGCGTCAGTGGGAAGTCGGTGAAGTCGCCAGTTACGCCAGAAGCCAGAAATTACCGTAGTACGCCTACACACGCGTTCCAGTTATCTACATTGCTTGCAGCCGCTCCATCCACAACGAGCGTGAGCCCGGATAGCTCAGTCGGTAGAGCATTAGGCTTTTAACCTAAGGGTCCAGGGTTCAAGTCCCTGTCCGGGCGAAGATTTTAACGTTTCCGTAATGGCTCGTCTCGTAGCGACGGTAGCCCTGCCGTAATCAGTGCACGGAGTTCGTTTCCTGTCAACATTCTGCGCAGACCGGTTGGGTTTTTCACGATTCCAGGGAAACTTCCGTTACGAGCAGTCGTGGCCGAGTGGTTAAGGCGTCTGACTAGAAATCAGATTCCCTCTGGGAGCGTAGGTTCGAGTCCTACCGACTGCGTCGGTTTTTTCTTTTTTTGTTTAAGAACAACGAGCAGAAAATTTCGCAGATTGCCTGTCGTTTTGGTACCTCTCCACACCTCGCCTCTCACAGCCGTTTATAGTGCCTGTCCTTTTGATAAGGGGCGAATTCCAAGCGTCAGCTTTCGCGTCAGCCGAGCAAAGTCGGGACAAGTCGGGACATACTACAGGATGGCCTGCGTGGAGCTACGACGAAAAAAACCTTCATTTAACAGCACGCGGCTCACATACTCATACGAAAAAACTAGCGCCACTTGCGGTGGCCGGGAATCGAACCCGGATCAACTGCTTGGAAGGCAACTATGCTCACCATTACACCACCACCGCACAGCCGATGCTCGCAACGCCCCGCTGTGTCGGCTTCCTGCCCGCCAGCAGCGGCCCACGGTGATAGTAGCTGCAGGCGCTTTACGAGGTAGGAGGGTGCATCCACACGCATTCGGGTAGCGCCTCCACGCACGCTGCGTCTTTGGACAAGACTAGTCGCCGCGGCCGCAAGGTTACTCACACGATAGAGATGAGCATTCGTTTTAAGGCAGTGTAGTGGAGCACTCCGCGTGTGTAGCACTTTTTTCGGTTGTATCCGACGTCGCTGGGTGGCAATCCCACTTTCCCCTGCAGAAAAGTGCTCGGGAAGCACGGGCAGCTTGTCGAGCATCGGTGGTTCAATGGCATGTGCCTCAGTAGTGCAGTAGGCAGCGCGTAAGTCTCATAATCTTAAGGCTTGCCGGCACGATAGCTCAGCGTGTTCGGTCTGAGAGTTATCAGCCCTCTGTAATAAAAGACCGAGTCAACGATGAACTTGAACGGGCGCCATCGGACGTCCGCCCCTAACAAATGCAACGAAAGAAATGGGAACAAAAAAAAAAAAAAAAAAATTGGTGAATGCTCGCTTAGCATGCGGACGGCTCGGGTTAGATTCCCGGCTGATGCATCGTTCTGCTGTTCTCGCTATAACGCTGCCGCGCCGATTCCTCGCCTGAGCTGCGCCAGCCTCAGGAATGTATAGCAGGATTCGCTGTGAGAAGAACCATACACGCAGCACGCAATAGACCGTACTTGAACGGTCGCGTGCTATTTCTGAACTCTGACGTCGGCCTGGCCCAACAGGCCGCTGTGTTCAGGTGCCGCAAGGGCGATGTACTGTAAACTCGGGCAGTGCTGCGTTCCGTTGAAAAAGCTGCGGCAGCAGTTTAATCTAGCAAGTAGGGAAAGCACGTGTAGCAACACAACAGATTCTTGAGAAAGCGCAAACTATCTCTAATATGAGAGACTTACCAAGTTTCCTGTAACGATACTTGCAACGTGCCTCGGTAGCGCAGTAGGTAGCGCGTAAGTCTCATAATCTTAAGGTCGTGAGTTCGATCCTCACCCGGGGCATTTAATTTGCTGTACATCATGGCTGAATTAACGGCGTTGCTGTTGCTAGGGAACGAACTTAATTGTCGTTCGTTATCCACAAGGAGTCTACGCCTCAGCGTCAATATGTTTATTTCCAATTATGACAACGTACAACTTTGATCTTTCTCTTCCCTTGTTAGGAGTAAAATAATGAATAGTCAATTTCGAGCTGTGCGCCATGCCAGTCTGTAGGCGCAAATATGCTCGCAAACGGAGAACTGCACTGAGTCCAGATTCAGCACGAAATACGAGAGGAGACGGAGAAAACCTCACGCTTGTCGACCAAATCCGGTGTGGTCTAGTGGCTAGGATACCTGGCTTTCACCCAGGAGGCCCGGGTTCGATTCCCGGTACCGGAACGGAAGTTTTTGCGCACTCAACGATCCATGTTTTGGCCTTCGAACTGTCGTTTGTCGCCCACCTTCCGAAGCTTCGACCGAACGTAATCGGGGAAAACAGGCACATGATGCAATTACTGTCGGCACCGGAATAAAGGGAGAAGAGGCACTGGTCCGCTGTTGGGCTGCTACCAGCGTCAGTGGGAAGTCGGTGAAGTCGCCAGTTACGCCAGAAGCCAGAAATTACCGTAGTACGCCTACACACGCGTTCCAGTTATCTACATTGCTTGCAGCCGCTCCATCCACAACGAGCGTGAGCCCGGATAGCTCAGTCGGTAGAGCATTAGGCTTTTAACCTAAGGGTCCAGGGTTCAAGTCCCTGTCCGGGCGAAGATTTTAACGTTTCCGTAATGGCTCGTCTCGTAGCGACGGTAGCCCTGCCGTAATCAGTGCACGGAGTTCGTTTCCTGTCAACATTCTGCGCAGACCGGTTGGGTTTTTCACGATTCCAGGGAAACTTCCGTTACGAGCAGTCGTGGCCGAGTGGTTAAGGCGTCTGACTAGAAATCAGATTCCCTCTGGGAGCGTAGGTTCGAGTCCTACCGACTGCGTCGGTTTTTTCTTTTTTTGTTTAAGAACAACGAGCAGAAAATTTCGCAGATTGCCTGTCGTTTTGGTACCTCTCCACACCTCGCCTCTCACAGCCGTTTATAGTGCCTGTCCTTTTGATAAGGGCGAATTCCAAGCGTCAGCTTTCGCGTCAGCCGAGCAAAGTCGGGACAAGTCGGGACATACTACAGGATGGCCTGCGTGGAGCTACGACGAAAAAAACCTTCATTTAACAGCACGCGGCTCACATACTCATACGAAAAAACTAGCGCCACTTGCGGTGGCCGGGAATCGAACCCGGATCAACTGCTTGGAAGGCAACTATGCTCACCATTACACCACCACCGCACAGCCGATGCTCGCAACGCCCCGCTGTGTCGGCTTCCTGCCCGCCAGCAGCGGCCCACGGTGATAGTAGCTGCAGGCGCTTTACGAGGTAGGAGGGTGCATCCACACGCATTCGGGTAGCGCCTCCACGCACGCTGCGTCTTTGGACAAGACTAGTCGCCGCGGCCGCAAGGTTACTCACACGATAGAGATGAGCATTCGTTTTAAGGCAGTGTAGTGGAGCACTCCGCGTGTGTAGCACTTTTTTCGGTTGTATCCGACGTCGCTGGGTGGCAATCCCACTTTCCCCTGCAGAAAAGTGCTCGGGAAGCACGGGCAGCTTGTCGAGCATCGGTGGTTCAATGGCATGTGCCTCAGTAGTGCAGTAGGCAGCGCGTAAGTCTCATAATCTTAAGGCTTGCCGGCACGATAGCTCAGCGTGTTCGGTCTGAGAGTTATCAGCCCTCTGTAATAAAAGACCGAGTCAACGATGAACTTGAACGGGCGCCATCGGACGTCCGCCCCTAACAAATGCAACGAAAGAAATGGGAACAAAAAAAAAAAAAAAAAATTTGGTGAATGCTCGCTTAGCATGCGGACGGCTCGGGTTAGATTCCCGGCTGATGCATCGTTCTGCTGTTCTCGCTATAACGCTGCCGCGCCGATTCCTCGCCTGAGCTGCGCCAGCCTCAGGAATGTATAGCAGGATTCGCTGTGAGAAGAACCATACACGCAGCACGCAATAGACCGTACTTGAACGGTCGCGTGCTATTTCTGAACTCTGACGTCGGCCTGGCCCAACAGGCCGCTGTGTTCAGGTGCCGCAAGGGCGATGTACTGTAAACTCGGGCAGTGCTGCGTTCCGTTGAAAAAGCTGCGGCAGCAGTTTAATCTAGCAAGTAGGGAAAGCACGTGTAGCAACACAACAGATTCTTGAGAAAGCGCAAACTATCTCTAATATGAGAGACTTACCAAGTTTCCTGTAACGATACTTGCAACGTGCCTCGGTAGCGCAGTAGGTAGCGCGTAAGTCTCATAATCTTAAGGTCGTGAGTTCGATCCTCACCCGGGGCATTTAATTTGCTGTACATCATGGCTGAATTAACGGCGTTGCTGTTGCTAGGGAACGAACTTAATTGTCGTTCGTTATCCACAAGGAGTCTACGCCTCAGCGTCAATATGTTTATTTCCAATTATGACAACGTACAACTTTGATCTTTCTCTTCCCTTGTTAGGAGTAAAATAATGAATAGTCAATTTCGAGCTGTGCGCCATGCCAGTCTGTAGGCGCAAATATGCTCGCAAACGGAGAACTGCACTGAGTCCAGATTCAGCACGAAATACGAGAGGAGACGGAGAAAACCTCACGCTTGTCGACCAAATCCGGTGTGGTCTAGTGGCTAGGATACCTGGCTTTCACCCAGGAGGCCCGGGTTCGATTCCCGGTACCGGAACGGAAGTTTTTGCGCACTCAACGATCCATGTTTTGGCCTTCGAACTGTCGTTTGTCGCCCACCTTCCGAAGCTTCGACCGAACGTAATCGGGGAAAACAGGCACATGATGCAATTACTGTCGGCACCGGAATAAAGGGAGAAGAGGCACTGGTCCGCTGTTGGGCTGCTACCAGCGTCAGTGGGAAGTCGGTGAAGTCGCCAGTTACGCCAGAAGCCAGAAATTACCGTAGTACGCCTACACACGCGTTCCAGTTATCTACATTGCTTGCAGCCGCTCCATCCACAACGAGCGTGAGCCCGGATAGCTCAGTCGGTAGAGCATTAGGCTTTTAACCTAAGGGTCCAGGGTTCAAGTCCCTGTCCGGGCGAAGATTTTAACGTTTCCGTAATGGCTCGTCTCGTAGCGACGGTAGCCCTGCCGTAATCAGTGCACGGAGTTCGTTTCCTGTCAACATTCTGCGCAGACCGGTTGGGTTTTTCACGATTCCAGGGAAACTTCCGTTACGAGCAGTCGTGGCCGAGTGGTTAAGGCGTCTGACTAGAAATCAGATTCCCTCTGGGAGCGTAGGTTCGAGTCCTACCGACTGCGTCGGTTTTTTCTTTTTTTGTTTAAGAACAACGAGCAGAAAATTTCGCAGATTGCCTGTCGTTTTGGTACCTCTCCACACCTCGCCTCTCACAGCCGTTTATAGTGCCTGTCCTTTTGATAAGGGCGAATTCCAAGCGTCAGCTTTCGCGTCAGCCGAGCAAAGTCGGGACAAGTCGGGACATACTACAGGATGGCCTGCGTGGAGCTACGACGAAAAAAACCTTCATTTAACAGCACGCGGCTCACATACTCATACGAAAAAACTAGCGCCACTTGCGGTGGCCGGGAATCGAACCCGGATCAACTGCTTGGAAGGCAACTATGCTCACCATTACACCACCACCGCACAGCCGATGCTCGCAACGCCCCGCTGTGTCGGCTTCCTGCCCGCCAGCAGCGGCCCACGGTGATAGTAGCTGCAGGCGCTTTACGAGGTAGGAGGGTGCATCCACACGCATTCGGGTAGCGCCTCCACGCACGCTGCGTCTTTGGACAAGACTAGTCGCCGCGGCCGCAAGGTTACTCACACGATAGAGATGAGCATTCGTTTTAAGGCAGTGTAGTGGAGCACTCCGCGTGTGTAGCACTTTTTTCGGTTGTATCCGACGTCGCTGGGTGGCAATCCCACTTTCCCCTGCAGAAAAGTGCTCGGGAAGCACGGGCAGCTTGTCGAGCATCGGTGGTTCAATGGCATGTGCCTCAGTAGTGCAGTAGGCAGCGCGTAAGTCTCATAATCTTAAGGCTTGCCGGCACGATAGCTCAGCGTGTTCGGTCTGAGAGTTATCAGCCCTCTGTAATAAAAGACCGAGTCAACGATGAACTTGAACGGGCGCCATCGGACGTCCGCCCCTAACAAATGCAACGAAAGAAATGGGAACAAAAAAAAAAAAAAAAAAATTGGTGAATGCTCGCTTAGCATGCGGACGGCTCGGGTTAGATTCCCGGCTGATGCATCGTTCTGCTGTTCTCGCTATAACGCTGCCGCGCCGATTCCTCGCCTGAGCTGCGCCAGCCTCAGGAATGTATAGCAGGATTCGCTGTGAGAAGAACCATACACGCAGCACGCAATAGACCGTACTTGAACGGTCGCGTGCTATTTCTGAACTCTGACGTCGGCCTGGCCCAACAGGCCGCTGTGTTCAGGTGCCGCAAGGGCGATGTACTGTAAACTCGGGCAGTGCTGCGTTCCGTTGAAAAAGCTGCGGCAGCAGTTTAATCTAGCAAGTAGGGAAAGCACGTGTAGCAACACAACAGATTCTTGAGAAAGCGCAAACTATCTCTAATATGAGAGACTTACCAAGTTTCCTGTAACGATACTTGCAACGTGCCTCGGTAGCGCAGTAGGTAGCGCGTAAGTCTCATAATCTTAAGGTCGTGAGTTCGATCCTCACCCGGGGCATTTAATTTGCTGTACATCATGGCTGAATTAACGGCGTTGCTGTTGCTAGGGAACGAACTTAATTGTCGTTCGTTATCCACAAGGAGTCTACGCCTCAGCGTCAATATGTTTATTTCCAATTATGACAACGTACAACTTTGATCTTTCTCTTCCCTTGTTAGGAGTAAAATAATGAATAGTCAATTTCGAGCTGTGCGCCATGCCAGTCTGTAGGCGCAAATATGCTCGCAAACGGAGAACTGCACTGAGTCCAGATTCAGCACGAAATACGAGAGGAGACGGAGAAAACCTCACGCTTGTCGACCAAATCCGGTGTGGTCTAGTGGCTAGGATACCTGGCTTTCACCCAGGAGGCCCGGGTTCGATTCCCGGTACCGGAACGGAAGTTTTTGCGCACTCAACGATCCATGTTTTGGCCTTCGAACTGTCGTTTGTCGCCCACCTTCCGAAGCTTCGACCGAACGTAATCGGGGAAAACAGGCACATGATGCAATTACTGTCGGCACCGGAATAAAGGGAGAAGAGGCACTGGTCCGCTGTTGGGCTGCTACCAGCGTCAGTGGGAAGTCGGTGAAGTCGCCAGTTACGCCAGAAGCCAGAAATTACCGTAGTACGCCTACACACGCGTTCCAGTTATCTACATTGCTTGCAGCCGCTCCATCCACAACGAGCGTGAGCCCGGATAGCTCAGTCGGTAGAGCATTAGGCTTTTAACCTAAGGGTCCAGGGTTCAAGTCCCTGTCCGGGCGAAGATTTTAACGTTTCCGTAATGGCTCGTCTCGTAGCGACGGTAGCCCTGCCGTAATCAGTGCACGGAGTTCGTTTCCTGTCAACATTCTGCGCAGACCGGTTGGGTTTTTCACGATTCCAGGGAAACTTCCGTTACGAGCAGTCGTGGCCGAGTGGTTAAGGCGTCTGACTAGAAATCAGATTCCCTCTGGGAGCGTAGGTTCGAGTCCTACCGACTGCGTCGGTTTTTTCTTTTTTTGTTTAAGAACAACGAGCAGAAAATTTCGCAGATTGCCTGTCGTTTTGGTACCTCTCCACACCTCGCCTCTCACAGCCGTTTATAGTGCCTGTCCTTTTGATAAGGGCGAATTCCAAGCGTCAGCTTTCGCGTCAGCCGAGCAAAGTCGGGACAAGTCGGGACATACTACAGGATGGCCTGCGTGGAGCTACGACGAAAAAAACCTTCATTTAACAGCACGCGGCTCACATACTCATACGAAAAAACTAGCGCCACTTGCGGTGGCCGGGAATCGAACCCGGATCAACTGCTTGGAAGGCAACTATGCTCACCATTACACCACCACCGCACAGCCGATGCTCGCAACGCCCCGCTGTGTCGGCTTCCTGCCCGCCAGCAGCGGCCCACGGTGATAGTAGCTGCAGGCGCTTTACGAGGTAGGAGGGTGCATCCACACGCATTCGGGTAGCGCCTCCACGCACGCTGCGTCTTTGGACAAGACTAGTCGCCGCGGCCGCAAGGTTACTCACACGATAGAGATGAGCATTCGTTTTAAGGCAGTGTAGTGGAGCACTCCGCGTGTGTAGCACTTTTTTCGGTTGTATCCGACGTCGCTGGGTGGCAATCCCACTTTCCCCTGCAGAAAAGTGCTCGGGAAGCACGGGCAGCTTGTCGAGCATCGGTGGTTCAATGGCATGTGCCTCAGTAGTGCAGTAGGCAGCGCGTAAGTCTCATAATCTTAAGGCTTGCCGGCACGATAGCTCAGCGTGTTCGGTCTGAGAGTTATCAGCCCTCTGTAATAAAAGACCGAGTCAACGATGAACTTGAACGGGCGCCATCGGACGTCCGCCCCTAACAAATGCAACGAAAGAAATGGGAACAAAAAAAAAAAAAAAAATTGGTGAATGCTCGCTTAGCATGCGGACGGCTCGGGTTAGATTCCCGGCTGATGCATCGTTCTGCTGTTCTCGCTATAACGCTGCCGCGCCGATTCCTCGCCTGAGCTGCGCCAGCCTCAGGAATGTATAGCAGGATTCGCTGTGAGAAGAACCATACACGCAGCACGCAATAGACCGTACTTGAACGGTCGCGTGCTATTTCTGAACTCTGACGTCGGCCTGGCCCAACAGGCCGCTGTGTTCAGGTGCCGCAAGGGCGATGTACTGTAAACTCGGGCAGTGCTGCGTTCCGTTGAAAAAGCTGCGGCAGCAGTTTAATCTAGCAAGTAGGGAAAGCACGTGTAGCAACACAACAGATTCTTGAGAAAGCGCAAACTATCTCTAATATGAGAGACTTACCAAGTTTCCTGTAACGATACTTGCAACGTGCCTCGGTAGCGCAGTAGGTAGCGCGTAAGTCTCATAATCTTAAGGTCGTGAGTTCGATCCTCACCCGGGGCATTTAATTTGCTGTACATCATGGCTGAATTAACGGCGTTGCTGTTGCTAGGGAACGAACTTAATTGTCGTTCGTTATCCACAAGGAGTCTACGCCTCAGCGTCAATATGTTTATTTCCAATTATGACAACGTACAACTTTGATCTTTCTCTTCCCTTGTTAGGAGTAAAATAATGAATAGTCAATTTCGAGCTGTGCGCCATGCCAGTCTGTAGGCGCAAATATGCTCGCAAACGGAGAACTGCACTGAGTCCAGATTCAGCACGAAATACGAGAGGAGACGGAGAAAACCTCACGCTTGTCGACCAAATCCGGTGTGGTCTAGTGGCTAGGATACCTGGCTTTCACCCAGGAGGCCCGGGTTCGATTCCCGGTACCGGAACGGAAGTTTTTGCGCACTCAACGATCCATGTTTTGGCCTTCGAACTGTCGTTTGTCGCCCACCTTCCGAAGCTTCGACCGAACGTAATCGGGGAAAACAGGCACATGATGCAATTACTGTCGGCACCGGAATAAAGGGAGAAGAGGCACTGGTCCGCTGTTGGGCTGCTACCAGCGTCAGTGGGAAGTCGGTGAAGTCGCCAGTTACGCCAGAAGCCAGAAATTACCGTAGTACGCCTACACACGCGTTCCAGTTATCTACATTGCTTGCAGCCGCTCCATCCACAACGAGCGTGAGCCCGGATAGCTCAGTCGGTAGAGCATTAGGCTTTTAACCTAAGGGTCCAGGGTTCAAGTCCCTGTCCGGGCGAAGATTTTAACGTTTCCGTAATGGCTCGTCTCGTAGCGACGGTAGCCCTGCCGTAATCAGTGCACGGAGTTCGTTTCCTGTCAACATTCTGCGCAGACCGGTTGGGTTTTTCACGATTCCAGGGAAACTTCCGTTACGAGCAGTCGTGGCCGAGTGGTTAAGGCGTCTGACTAGAAATCAGATTCCCTCTGGGAGCGTAGGTTCGAGTCCTACCGACTGCGTCGGTTTTTTCTTTTTTTGTTTAAGAACAACGAGCAGAAAATTTCGCAGATTGCCTGTCGTTTTGGTACCTCTCCACACCTCGCCTCTCACAGCCGTTTATAGTGCCTGTCCTTTTGATAAGGGCGAATTCCAAGCGTCAGCTTTCGCGTCAGCCGAGCAAAGTCGGGACAAGTCGGGACATACTACAGGATGGCCTGCGTGGAGCTACGACGAAAAAAACCTTCATTTAACAGCACGCGGCTCACATACTCATACGAAAAAACTAGCGCCACTTGCGGTGGCCGGGAATCGAACCCGGATCAACTGCTTGGAAGGCAACTATGCTCACCATTACACCACCACCGCACAGCCGATGCTCGCAACGCCCCGCTGTGTCGGCTTCCTGCCCGCCAGCAGCGGCCCACGGTGATAGTAGCTGCAGGCGCTTTACGAGGTAGGAGGGTGCATCCACACGCATTCGGGTAGCGCCTCCACGCACGCTGCGTCTTTGGACAAGACTAGTCGCCGCGGCCGCAAGGTTACTCACACGATAGAGATGAGCATTCGTTTTAAGGCAGTGTAGTGGAGCACTCCGCGTGTGTAGCACTTTTTTCGGTTGTATCCGACGTCGCTGGGTGGCAATCCCACTTTCCCCTGCAGAAAAGTGCTCGGGAAGCACGGGCAGCTTGTCGAGCATCGGTGGTTCAATGGCATGTGCCTCAGTAGTGCAGTAGGCAGCGCGTAAGTCTCATAATCTTAAGGCTTGCCGGCACGATAGCTCAGCGTGTTCGGTCTGAGAGTTATCAGCCCTCTGTAATAAAAGACCGAGTCAACGATGAACTTGAACGGGCGCCATCGGACGTCCGCCCCTAACAAATGCAACGAAAGAAATGGGAACAAAAAAAAAAAAAAAAATTGGTGAATGCTCGCTTAGCATGCGGACGGCTCGGGTTAGATTCCCGGCTGATGCATCGTTCTGCTGTTCTCGCTATAACGCTGCCGCGCCGATTCCTCGCCTGAGCTGCGCCAGCCTCAGGAATGTATAGCAGGATTCGCTGTGAGAAGAACCATACACGCAGCACGCAATAGACCGTACTTGAACGGTCGCGTGCTATTTCTGAACTCTGACGTCGGCCTGGCCCAACAGGCCGCTGTGTTCAGGTGCCGCAAGGGCGATGTACTGTAAACTCGGGCAGTGCTGCGTTCCGTTGAAAAAGCTGCGGCAGCAGTTTAATCTAGCAAGTAGGGAAAGCACGTGTAGCAACACAACAGATTCTTGAGAAAGCGCAAACTATCTCTAATATGAGAGACTTACCAAGTTTCCTGTAACGATACTTGCAACGTGCCTCGGTAGCGCAGTAGGTAGCGCGTAAGTCTCATAATCTTAAGGTCGTGAGTTCGATCCTCACCCGGGGCATTTAATTTGCTGTACATCATGGCTGAATTAACGGCGTTGCTGTTGCTAGGGAACGAACTTAATTGTCGTTCGTTATCCACAAGGAGTCTACGCCTCAGCGTCAATATGTTTATTTCCAATTATGACAACGTACAACTTTGATCTTTCTCTTCCCTTGTTAGGAGTAAAATAATGAATAGTCAATTTCGAGCTGTGCGCCATGCCAGTCTGTAGGCGCAAATATGCTCGCAAACGGAGAACTGCACTGAGTCCAGATTCAGCACGAAATACGAGAGGAGACGGAGAAAACCTCACGCTTGTCGACCAAATCCGGTGTGGTCTAGTGGCTAGGATACCTGGCTTTCACCCAGGAGGCCCGGGTTCGATTCCCGGTACCGGAACGGAAGTTTTTGCGCACTCAACGATCCATGTTTTGGCCTTCGAACTGTCGTTTGTCGCCCACCTTCCGAAGCTTCGACCGAACGTAATCGGGGAAAACAGGCACATGATGCAATTACTGTCGGCACCGGAATAAAGGGAGAAGAGGCACTGGTCCGCTGTTGGGCTGCTACCAGCGTCAGTGGGAAGTCGGTGAAGTCGCCAGTTACGCCAGAAGCCAGAAATTACCGTAGTACGCCTACACACGCGTTCCAGTTATCTACATTGCTTGCAGCCGCTCCATCCACAACGAGCGTGAGCCCGGATAGCTCAGTCGGTAGAGCATTAGGCTTTTAACCTAAGGGTCCAGGGTTCAAGTCCCTGTCCGGGCGAAGATTTTAACGTTTCCGTAATGGCTCGTCTCGTAGCGACGGTAGCCCTGCCGTAATCAGTGCACGGAGTTCGTTTCCTGTCAACATTCTGCGCAGACCGGTTGGGTTTTTCACGATTCCAGGGAAACTTCCGTTACGAGCAGTCGTGGCCGAGTGGTTAAGGCGTCTGACTAGAAATCAGATTCCCTCTGGGAGCGTAGGTTCGAGTCCTACCGACTGCGTCGGTTTTTTCTTTTTTTGTTTAAGAACAACGAGCAGAAAATTTCGCAGATTGCCTGTCGTTTTGGTACCTCTCCACACCTCGCCTCTCACAGCCGTTTATAGTGCCTGTCCTTTTGATAAGGGCGAATTCCAAGCGTCAGCTTTCGCGTCAGCCGAGCAAAGTCGGGACAAGTCGGGACATACTACAGGATGGCCTGCGTGGAGCTACGACGAAAAAAACCTTCATTTAACAGCACGCGGCTCACATACTCATACGAAAAAACTAGCGCCACTTGCGGTGGCCGGGAATCGAACCCGGATCAACTGCTTGGAAGGCAACTATGCTCACCATTACACCACCACCGCACAGCCGATGCTCGCAACGCCCCGCTGTGTCGGCTTCCTGCCCGCCAGCAGCGGCCCACGGTGATAGTAGCTGCAGGCGCTTTACGAGGTAGGAGGGTGCATCCACACGCATTCGGGTAGCGCCTCCACGCACGCTGCGTCTTTGGACAAGACTAGTCGCCGCGGCCGCAAGGTTACTCACACGATAGAGATGAGCATTCGTTTTAAGGCAGTGTAGTGGAGCACTCCGCGTGTGTAGCACTTTTTTCGGTTGTATCCGACGTCGCTGGGTGGCAATCCCACTTTCCCCTGCAGAAAAGTGCTCGGGAAGCACGGGCAGCTTGTCGAGCATCGGTGGTTCAATGGCATGTGCCTCAGTAGTGCAGTAGGCAGCGCGTAAGTCTCATAATCTTAAGGCTTGCCGGCACGATAGCTCAGCGTGTTCGGTCTGAGAGTTATCAGCCCTCTGTAATAAAAGACCGAGTCAACGATGAACTTGAACGGGCGCCATCGGACGTCCGCCCCTAACAAATGCAACGAAAGAAATGGGAACAAAAAAAAAAAAAAAAAATTGGTGAATGCTCGCTTAGCATGCGGACGGCTCGGGTTAGATTCCCGGCTGATGCATCGTTCTGCTGTTCTCGCTATAACGCTGCCGCGCCGATTCCTCGCCTGAGCTGCGCCAGCCTCAGGAATGTATAGCAGGATTCGCTGTGAGAAGAACCATACACGCAGCACGCAATAGACCGTACTTGAACGGTCGCGTGCTATTTCTGAACTCTGACGTCGGCCTGGCCCAACAGGCCGCTGTGTTCAGGTGCCGCAAGGGCGATGTACTGTAAACTCGGGCAGTGCTGCGTTCCGTTGAAAAAGCTGCGGCAGCAGTTTAATCTAGCAAGTAGGGAAAGCACGTGTAGCAACACAACAGATTCTTGAGAAAGCGCAAACTATCTCTAATATGAGAGACTTACCAAGTTTCCTGTAACGATACTTGCAACGTGCCTCGGTAGCGCAGTAGGTAGCGCGTAAGTCTCATAATCTTAAGGTCGTGAGTTCGATCCTCACCCGGGGCATTTAATTTGCTGTACATCATGGCTGAATTAACGGCGTTGCTGTTGCTAGGGAACGAACTTAATTGTCGTTCGTTATCCACAAGGAGTCTACGCCTCAGCGTCAATATGTTTATTTCCAATTATGACAACGTACAACTTTGATCTTTCTCTTCCCTTGTTAGGAGTAAAATAATGAATAGTCAATTTCGAGCTGTGCGCCATGCCAGTCTGTAGGCGCAAATATGCTCGCAAACGGAGAACTGCACTGAGTCCAGATTCAGCACGAAATACGAGAGGAGACGGAGAAAACCTCACGCTTGTCGACCAAATCCGGTGTGGTCTAGTGGCTAGGATACCTGGCTTTCACCCAGGAGGCCCGGGTTCGATTCCCGGTACCGGAACGGAAGTTTTTGCGCACTCAACGATCCATGTTTTGGCCTTCGAACTGTCGTTTGTCGCCCACCTTCCGAAGCTTCGACCGAACGTAATCGGGGAAAACAGGCACATGATGCAATTACTGTCGGCACCGGAATAAAGGGAGAAGAGGCACTGGTCCGCTGTTGGGCTGCTACCAGCGTCAGTGGGAAGTCGGTGAAGTCGCCAGTTACGCCAGAAGCCAGAAATTACCGTAGTACGCCTACACACGCGTTCCAGTTATCTACATTGCTTGCAGCCGCTCCATCCACAACGAGCGTGAGCCCGGATAGCTCAGTCGGTAGAGCATTAGGCTTTTAACCTAAGGGTCCAGGGTTCAAGTCCCTGTCCGGGCGAAGATTTTAACGTTTCCGTAATGGCTCGTCTCGTAGCGACGGTAGCCCTGCCGTAATCAGTGCACGGAGTTCGTTTCCTGTCAACATTCTGCGCAGACCGGTTGGGTTTTTCACGATTCCAGGGAAACTTCCGTTACGAGCAGTCGTGGCCGAGTGGTTGCGGCGAGCGGACGTGCCCGTCGCGAGCTCCGCTAGCAGCTGTGTTTACATCGTTGGCCGTCGTGGTTTGCAGCGGCCTGGTGTCTATACTCAGCGTGTTTCTTCTCTTTTTGTAAGTTTTTCAAGGATTTATTGTGGAAAATGGTGTCGTACAACCGGTCTAATACTATTCAGTTGTTGTTTGATCGCGAATTTCCGCGTCCCACGGCTTTTGAAATACATCATTGGATCCGATCGGAATTGCAAATAGACCCAGCTTTGCTTGACGGTGTTCATTTAGATTTTATTGTTAATTCCGTGTTCTTGAAACTCCTTGATAGTGAACTATGTGAGCGTTTGGTGGCCGTCAATGGCGGGGTTCGGAAGTTTAAACATGCTGATGGGACTATTAGTGACGTGCAGGTTCTACATGCCGGTTATGGTGTACGAAATGTGAAGGTTTTCCATCTGCCTTTTGAAGTGCCCTTGGATGAAATTCGCCGTGCATTAAGTTTATATGGGACTATCTTTGCTGTCACTAAAGATTATTGGTCGTCCGCGTATGTTTATCAATGTGATAACGGCGTCCGTACTGTGCGGATGGACTTAAAGAAACACATTCCGTCCTTCGTTATCATAGGCGGCCATAGGGCTTTCATCTCCTACACCGGCCAACCTCCAACGTGTTCTCTCTGTCATTCTACTGAACATATGCGGAATTCTTGTCCCCGTCGGCGCCCTGTGCAGTTGCCCCTAGAAAACTCAGGTAGTTACGCAGGTGCCCTTCTTAGAGGTTCTCCGCCACCGGCTGACTCGTTAGTTCGTGAACCTGTTGTAGCGGGTGTGTCTATTCCTCCTAGTGTACCTGTTGTTCCACATACGCCTGTTGTTGACAATGTCCCTGACGTTAGCACTGAATGTCGTCCGACCAACCGTTCTGCTCCGTTGCAGGGGACGACTTCCGTAACTTCACTTGATAATGAACGTGTTCAGAGCATTCCGGAATCAGGTGCTATTACTGTCGCCGTTTGCGACACCGCGCCTGCCTCACCGGTTCTACAGTGTCCAACGTCCTCCCCACGTGATGTTGCTACTTCAGTGCCTGTTGTGTCGGACATCCCTGCTGGGGATTGTGCACTTCCTGCCACTCCTGACAAGGTCGCGGACTCCAACCCATCCCCCAGTAACATTACTGCTCCAGCGAATACCTTGCACCTTTCTCCGCCTCACGCGGAGAACTTGGTTATGGATGTAGAACAGCACTCTGTTGCCTCCGTACGGAAAGTAAAGACCAAGTTGCAGGATACTGACTTTGCCACGCAACGAGAAAAACGTGTGCGAGAACAAAGTCGGAAACTTAAGGGTATGTTAGGAAAGGGTACCGGCGGCCGGGAAATTTCGCCCCCTTCGAAAAAGATTAGTCCTGACACGGAATCTCGTAAACAGCGCAATTCGCAGACTCGCGCGTCCAGGAAAACCGCGTCGGGTGACCCTACTGGCGGCAGTCTGTCGGACGGAGACACGACCAATCCTACGCCGCTCTCCTGGGCGGACGATGAAGACATGTAACTGCCACGGTACCCTGCTTTCCGTCTCCGGTGCGCCTGCAACTTGCCGGTGACTCCCTTTCAAAAAATTTATCTGTGTGCCCTACACCCATGCGTCCTGTAGCCACATGGTTCAAATAGCCACGTTAAATATCAACTGTATTGCGGCTCCTCAGAAATTGCAGGTCTTGGCAACTTTTATCCAACATTGTCGGTTTGATTTTATTTTTCTACAGGAAGTGAGCGTTGTGTGCCTTGATGTTTTAACGGGGTATTCCGCCATTTATAATGTCGACCCGGAAGCTCGGTGTGGTACCGCTATTTTATATAAGTCTGCAGAAGAGCCCACGCGCGTCCAACGACTACCGACCGGCAGGGGGATCTCGTGCGTTATCGGAGGCCTGCAACTAGTTAACATTTACGCTCCGTCTGGCACTAGTTTCAAGAGGGCGAGAGCGAGATTTTTCATTGAAGATGTACCCACCTTGATTGGCAGCCCGACGCGGCCCGTCGTGTTGGGGGGCGATTTTAATTGCGTGGTCGCGGACAGTGATCAGTTTCCTACGGCTCATAAGTGCGTTGACCTTGATCGTCTGATTGCAAGCTTCCAGTTAGCAGATGTGTGGCGTGTTCTCTATCCTCAACAGCAAGTTTTTACGTATTTCTATCGAAATGGGGCTAGTAGACTTGATAGGTTCTATGTGTCGACCTGCATAGCAGATCACCTAATCAGTGCTGACGTTGCCCCTGTTTGTTTTTCCGATCACTGCGCCTTCATTTGTGACCTTCGCGCGCCGCAACTCCGCCAGTTACGTCGATCTCGGGTGTGGAAGTTTAACGTGACCCATGTCCGTGCCCCCTCGTTGCGTCGGCAGATTCACGATACGCTCTCTTCCTGCGGCGAAAAGCTGGCTAACTATGCCTCGGTTGTCAATTGGTGGGTTCACCTGGCCAAACCGTCCATCCGTGCTGTTTTAAAGTGTTTTAGCGCCGAAGCTGCGCTGTGGAAACATAGAACCACTGAATTTTATTATCAGATTTTAAAAGATGCCGTCTCTCTACCAGATATTGTTGATGAGCAATTTCTGCTTCAGTTAAAGGCTGTGAAAGCTCAAATTTTTAAATTGCAAGCCCAAGATTTTCAGGGCTCCTTACTTAGAAGCCGCTGTGTAGGGACGTTTGATGAGTCACCGACTATTCACCATATCGAAAGAGAGCGGAGACGGGGTGCTACTAAATTTATTCGGTGTCTTAGACTGGAGACTGGGGAGCGACTCACCACTGAGAGGGACATTCGTGCGTACATTTTTGCCCATTTTAGTGCCGCGTTCCAGCGTAGCGACCACGATAGGGCGGCCGCACATGTCCTCATGGGTGAAATGCGGAACCTGCTTACACGTGAGGACAATGACACCCTCCTTTCCGCCATCACGACGGAGGACATGAGCGATGCACTCAGTTCGTCTGCTCGAAACAAGTCCCCAGGCCCTGACGGAATTCCTTTAGAATTCTACCTCGAGTTCTGGGATCTCTTAGAACCTATCCTCACAAAGGTCGCAAATGAATTGTTGCGTGGCCTTCCGTGTCCGGCAGAGTTCCTAGAGGGTATCGTCATTCTTCTCCCTAAGACCGCTGGGGCTGACAAAGTTGAAAACTTCCGCCCTATCACGCTGTTGAACAGTGACTACAAGCTTTTCAGCAAATGCGTCGCAACCAGGCTGCACACTGTGATGCGAAAAATCATTAGCCCTTTCCAGATGTGCGCTGTGACAGGGAGGGGTATCCTTGCCGCCGTGAGCACGTATAGGGACGTCGTGGCTCACACTGCTGCCACACGGACTCCAGGGGCGATTCTCTCGATTGACTTTAGGAAGGCTTTTGATAGGATTAACCACGATTACCTCTTTGCCTTGTTAGGTCACATCGGCTTTCATATGAACTTTGTCTCCGCTCTTGATAATGTCCTAACGAGAGCGTCTTCTCGCATTCTGGTAAATGGCACCCTTTCGGCTCCCTTTAGGATTGCACGGTCTGTGCGGCAAGGATGTCCCCTCTCTATGTCCCTCTTTGTTATCGCTCTTGACCCCCTCCTCCGCCGAATTGGGCGCACTGTCAGTGGGATCGATGTAGAGGGTGTACGGGCGTCGTGCATTGCGTACGCCGACGATGTCGGCGTCTTTATACGACAAGAAAAGGACATCCCTTTAGTTAAACCTGTGTTCAGTCTTTTTGCCCAGGCTACCGGTGCGGAACTGAACCCGCATAAAACAGTTCTACTCCCAATAGGTGCCTGTCGCAACTATGCTGCAGATTCGTGGTACACCATAGCTACCTCCCACATGTTGCTCGGCATTCAATTCTTTGCTTGCCCCATAAAGATGGCCGCTCATAACTGGCGCCGTATTTCCACAACTGTCAAGGGTCTCATGGTTCGTCACGCCACCCGGAAATTACATCTTCTACATCGTGTTGAGTTGATCAATGTTCACATTTTGGCTAAAGCGTGGTATGTGGCTCAAGTGCTCAACGTCCCACCTCCGTTGGCACGCACGATCAGCCAAGCTGCACACTGGCTGCTGTGGCGTGGCCATATTTTCAAGGTGAAACTTGCCACATGTACCCAGCCTCCGTCTCGCGGAGGACTAGGTCTCGTAGATGTCAGAAAGAAATGTTCTGCCCTGCTAGTCAACAGAATTGCCACCATTGTCGAGAACAGCCCCCACAGTACGACGGCTGCCCTCTTCCGCGCCCATGAGCCCCTTTCTGACAGTGCACCGATCAATGTCTCGCGGATACCTTACAAGCTTGCTGTATTCAGAGATTTTTTCTTGTCCCGCAGTTATCATGTTTCACTAGCTCGCGACCGCAGGATGCGGTCTGCCACCTCTTTGTATCGTGAGATGATTGGTTTGTCACCACCGAATAACTTAGTCCGTCAATGTCCCCACAACAACTGGGTTCTTGTTTGGCAAAACGTCAGCAACAAGTTGTTACCGGCGGAAGTGCGAAGCACGTGGTACACGGTCATCACTCGCACTGTGACAACCAACGACCGACTGGCGACTATTCACCTAATTCCGTCCTCTAAGTGCGAGTACTGTGACGAAAGGGGTACCCTTGAGCATCGGTTTCTTTGCAGAACCACACGAGATGTGTGGGCTATTTCCTGCGACATGCTCGCACTCATTAACAGGACTGACAAGCGGTCTTTTTCGCCGCTAACGGCTGTCATCCCCGACATTAAACCCTTTCCGCAATCTAAGCGAAATGCTACAATGTGGATTTTAGGGCATACCACCTACGCTATATTTGCCAAGAATATAATTGATCCAGTCGACTACTTGTTTTACCTGTGGGAGTGCCATGAAACGCTCCGGCGGACAGCCTCGTATCAGAGATGCTTTCAGCGCTTTCTGCAAATCCCCATTGAACAGCAATTTCGGAAAGTCTTCCATCTGGCACCGACTGTTTTCCACTCTTAATGACGACGTCGATCATGGTCCTGCAATGTGAACAGAAGTAATAGCGTGTTGACGTTACGAAAGAACTCAGAAACAGAAAACTGAAGAATAAACTAGAAACACATTGAAATGACAAATAATGGAATACAGCATTATTTTCTTTCTTCCTTTCTTTTGACTGTTTTCATGAATTTCCTTTTTCCTTTCTTTGCGATTGGAACGCACTTTCGTTTTATTTCGAGTGTGCTTTTTACTCCCTTTCGAGGGTTTCGTCTTCCTTTCTTTCAATATGTCTTTCGCTTTCTTGTTTCCTACGGGGATCGCTTGCTTTAAAATTCTATGTTGCCAATTTGCTCGCTTCTTACGTGAAGACAGCATATTCAACATCTTCCACTCCTTTCACACTCCTTTCCAAGAGAGGTGTTTTGTTTTTAGTTGCCAAATTACGTGCCATTTCATTCTTTTTTTTCCCGTTATGGAGAAATAGAGTTTGCTCATTTTTCTCTCAGGTTCGTTACTTACTTTCATGTCCCGGCAGAGTTGCGGGCTTCTAAGTTCTTCGTGTTTTCTTTTCCTTTTCCCACTGCACTCCTTGTCGTTCTCTTCCAGCGGGAAACGCTGCCTTTCTATAGTTCTGGGGCAATGTTTTCGTTTCCTTTATGGCTCCAATTACTTCTTTCCTCTTTCTCCAGCCAATGAGCTACCATGTTAAGTTCCCCACTCTTTATCACGCCAGTCGGCAATTAATCAATCAAAAACAAAAAAAAAAAAAAAAAAAATATTTAACACACTTTCAAAGAAAAATTTTTAAATAAAACAACTTCAGTAGACAAAAAAAAAAAAAAAAAAAAAAAAGAAAAAAAACCAGTTACCTACACTAACTCAGGAGGCGACTGAGTGACAGGTCTGGGGGAGTCACTGTGGCCAGGCCTCGGGACATTCGACCCCTGCCCTCTTTGCCTCTGCCTGCCTGTTGCTCTGGATGCCACCATATCATAATATAAAGAAAAAAAATAAAAAAAAAATAAAAAAACAAAGAAAAAAAAAATCCTACCGGCTGCGTGCGATTTTGAAAAAAAAAAAAAAAAAAAAAAAAAAAGTCCTGCCGACTGCGAAAATTTTCTCGCTCTCAAAAGATGGACGTTCAGCTGCATCCTAGCAGTTGCGTCACTACTAAACACGCGCGTCACCAGCAATGTGCAGTGTTATTTGATCCAGGGCGCAGCGTTACAGTCGCGCTCAGAAGCCGCAGCTCATCTCCTCGTCTCACAGCCGCCCACCGGGTGTTAGTACAAGTGTCGCCTCACTGGGCAGTGCAGATGTGTCCATCTTAGCTTGCAGACGATGACGTGTAGCAATTGATGAGCTAACGCAAGTCGAATGTTTTACCGTGTGTATCTCCTAGATACTGCCTCTCATACGGTGGAGAGGCTCACTCCTTCTTGTGTCTCGTTCTCTGCACACGAGTTGCCCCTGGCATCGATATAGCACGGGTTTTCTAGCGCCAGCGCGGCGTCACGTGAAGTCAGCGAAGTGAATATTACACGAGTCGAGTCGACATGTTTGCTTGTTACGATGATGGAAGCAGAAGAAATGTGTGTGGGACTTCACTGCATCGGCTGCTCGCCTTTCAGCGTCCCTGTGTCTTATCAGACGAAGGTGACTGTGAAATTGGCAACGAGGCAGAGGTTAACAAACACATGCAAACAGGAACGTTCAATGTCAGCCGAAATAGCTCAGTTGGGAGAGCGTTAGACTGAAGATCTAAAGGTCCCTGGTTCGATCCCGGGTTTCGGCAGGTATTCGTTTTGATGCGACGCCAATGGAATGGCTCTGCGTTGGTGATAATGCAACTACCGCTGACAACAAAAATGACTCTCTCCTGTAGCTGTTCTGGTTGTCTAGTGCATGCCATAAGAGGAACTCACTAGACAACTAACTCCCTTAGAAGCAAAAGAATCAAAAAAGTCCTACCGACTGCGTTCCTTTTTCTGTGTCAGGTGGTGAAGAACGATTTCAACGGAACCGTGAAACGAGCGAAAACGTGGGAAACATTGCATTCGAAATGCTTGCGAATTTTCCAATTGCCCAGTGAGTGTCGACAAAATATGTAAATTCTCTGCTCCAACGTATGAGACGCAACGACTCCTGCAATTTGTTGTTGCATCGTGTGTCAGCAGTCTTCGATAGTGTGTTACGAGCTTAGTGCGATAAGTCTGCAGACAGCATTTAGGCGACGTTTTATTAGTAACGGCCCCATGCAGCGATTGCACAACAGTAAACGACATGAGTCAATGTATAGTTGTGCATCGTGAGAGGTATCACAGCGTCGTGTGAGCCCGGATAGCTCAGTCGGTAGAGCATTAGGCTTTTAACCTAAGGGTCCAGGGTTCAAGTCCCTGTCCGGGCGGAAATTTTAATACTTTGGTAGCGATTCGTCTGGTAGCGGTGGAAACGCTACGGAAAATAATGAAGCTACGCCGTTTTCTGACACCACAGTGCTTTAAACGGTAGCAGTTGCATGTGTCGGGACAACACCGCGCTACCGGCAGTCGTGGCCGAGTGGTTAAGGCGTCTGACTCGAAATCAGATTCCCTCTGGGAGCGTAGGTTCGAATCCTACGACCGCTGCTTACTGTGGCCATCGGTTCACCTCGCACTGACGCTGGGACTGCAGAAAGCCGTCGCTGAGATCGTGAGTACACAGATGTGCTCGAAAGTGTAGGACAGAGCGAACATTCATTTCTTTTTAAGAATCGCAATTCAATCATTCGAGTGCGGCAAAGGCAGTGGTGCAGCGTTTCTTTTCTTAAGATCTCGCAGCTGCTTGGAGGTATGTCCATCGTTTTAAGACGACACAAAACTAGCGTCAGCGGTGCGTCAGTGGGAAGTCGGTGAAGTCGCCATTGGAGCCATAAGCCAGTAATTACAACACGCGAATCACTCGCACAACATGTAGCATGCACCACAACGCTCGGCCGAGGGACCGGACAGCTCAGTCGGTAGAGCGCTAGACCTTCAACCAAAGGGTCCCGGGCTCAAACCCCCGCCAGGCGAAAATTAACACACTGTCGTAACGGCTAATGGAAACCCTACAGAAAAGAGTGACGCCACGCCGCTTTCTGCCATCAGATTGCTTCTAAAGACGGCGGTTCCACTTGTCGGGAGTCGCTTCTGCCACCGGCAGTCGTGGCCGAGTGGTTAAGGCGTCTGACTTGAAATCAGATTCCCTCTGGGAGCGTAGGTTCGAGTCCTGCCGACTGCGAAAATTTTCTCGCTCTCAAAAGATGGACGTTCAGCTGCATCCTAGCAGTTGCGTCACTACTAAACACGCGCGTCACCAGCAATGTGCAGTGTTATTTGATCCAGGGCGCAGCGTTACAGTCGCGCTCAGAAGCCGCAGCTCATCTCCTCGTCTCACAGCCGCCCACCGGGTGTTAGTACAAGTGTCGCCTCACTGGGCAGTGCAGATGTGTCCATCTTAGCTTGCAGACGATGACGTGTAGCAATTGATGAGCTAACGCAAGTCGAATGTTTTACCGTGTGTATCTCCTAGATACTGCCTCTCATACGGTGGAGAGGCTCACTCCTTCTTGTGTCTCGTTCTCTGCACACGAGTTGCCCCTGGCATCGATATAGCACGGGTTTTCTAGCGCCAGCGCGGCGTCACGTGAAGTCAGCGAAGTGAATATTACACGAGTCGAGTCGACATGTTTGCTTGTTACGATGATGGAAGCAGAAGAAATGTGTGTGGGACTTCACTGCATCGGCTGCTCGCCTTTCAGCGTCCCTGTGTCTTATCAGACGAAGGTGACTGTGAAATTGGCAACGAGGCAGAGGTTAACAAACACATGCAAACAGGAACGTTCAATGTCAGCCGAAATAGCTCAGTTGGGAGAGCGTTAGACTGAAGATCTAAAGGTCCCTGGTTCGATCCCGGGTTTCGGCAGGTATTCGTTTTGATGCGACGCCAATGGAATGGCTCTGCGTTGGTGATAATGCAACTACCGCTGACAACAAAAATGACTCTCTCCTGTAGCTGTTCTGGTTGTCTAGTGCATGCCATAAGAGGAACTCACTAGACAACTAACTCCCTTAGAAGCAAAAGAATCAAAAAAGTCCTACCGACTGCGTTCCTTTTTCTGTGTCAGGTGGTGAAGAACGATTTCAACGGAACCGTGAAACGAGCGAAAACGTGGGAAACATTGCATTCGAAATGCTTGCGAATTTTCCAATTGCCCAGTGAGTGTCGACAAAATATGTAAATTCTCTGCTCCAACGTATGAGACGCAACGACTCCTGCAATTTGTTGTTGCATCGTGTGTCAGCAGTCTTCGATAGTGTGTTACGAGCTTAGTGCGATAAGTCTGCAGACAGCATTTAGGCGACGTTTTATTAGTAACGGCCCCATGCAGCGATTGCACAACAGTAAACGACATGAGTCAATGTATAGTTGTGCATCGTGAGAGGTATCACAGCGTCGTGTGAGCCCGGATAGCTCAGTCGGTAGAGCATTAGGCTTTTAACCTAAGGGTCCAGGGTTCAAGTCCCTGTCCGGGCGGAAATTTTAATACTTTGGTAGCGATTCGTCTGGTAGCGGTGGAAACGCTACGGAAAATAATGAAGCTACGCCGTTTTCTGACACCACAGTGCTTTAAACGGTAGCAGTTGCATGTGTCGGGACAACACCGCGCTACCGGCAGTCGTGGCCGAGTGGTTAAGGCGTCTGACTCGAAATCAGATTCCCTCTGGGAGCGTAGGTTCGAATCCTACGACCGCTGCTTACTGTGGCCATCGGTTCACCTCGCACTGACGCTGGGACTGCAGAAAGCCGTCGCTGAGATCGTGAGTACACAGATGTGCTCGAAAGTGTAGGACAGAGCGAACATTCATTTCTTTTTAAGAATCGCAATTCAATCATTCGAGTGCGGCAAAGGCAGTGGTGCAGCGTTTCTTTTCTTAAGATCTCGCAGCTGCTTGGAGGTATGTCCATCGTTTTAAGACGACACAAAACTAGCGTCAGCGGTGCGTCAGTGGGAAGTCGGTGAAGTCGCCATTGGAGCCATAAGCCAGTAATTACAACACGCGAATCACTCGCACACCATGTAGCATGCACCACAACGCTCGGCCGAGGGACCGGACAGCTCAGTCGGTAGAGCGCTAGACCTTCAACCAAAGGGTCCCGGGCTCAAACCCCCGCCAGGCGAAAATTAACACACTGTCGTAACGGCTAATGGAAACCCTACAGAAAAGAGTGACGCCACGCCGCTTTCTGCCATCAGATTGCTTCTAAAGACGGCGGTTCCACTTGTCGGGAGTCGCTTCTGCCACCGGCAGTCGTGGCCGAGTGGTTAAGGCGTCTGACTTGAAATCAGATTCCCTCTGGGAGCGTAGGTTCGAGTCCTGCCGACTGCGAAAATTTTCTCGCTCTCAAAAGATGGACGTTCAGCTGCATCCTAGCAGTTGCGTCACTACTAAACACGCGCGTCACCAGCAATGTGCAGTGTTATTTGATCCAGGGCGCAGCGTTACAGTCGCGCTCAGAAGCCGCAGCTCATCTCCTCGTCTCACAGCCGCCCACCGGGTGTTAGTACAAGTGTCGCCTCACTGGGCAGTGCAGATGTGTCCATCTTAGCTTGCAGACGATGACGTGTAGCAATTGATGAGCTAACGCAAGTCGAATGTTTTACCGTGTGTATCTCCTAGATACTGCCTCTCATACGGTGGAGAGGCTCACTCCTTCTTGTGTCTCGTTCTCTGCACACGAGTTGCCCCTGGCATCGATATAGCACGGGTTTTCTAGCGCCAGCGCGGCGTCACGTGAAGTCAGCGAAGTGAATATTACACGAGTCGAGTCGACATGTTTGCTTGTTACGATGATGGAAGCAGAAGAAATGTGTGTGGGACTTCACTGCATCGGCTGCTCGCCTTTCAGCGTCCCTGTGTCTTATCAGACGAAGGTGACTGTGAAATTGGCAACGAGGCAGAGGTTAACAAACACATGCAAACAGGAACGTTCAATGTCAGCCGAAATAGCTCAGTTGGGAGAGCGTTAGACTGAAGATCTAAAGGTCCCTGGTTCGATCCCGGGTTTCGGCAGGTATTCGTTTTGATGCGACGCCAATGGAATGGCTCTGCGTTGGTGATAATGCAACTACCGCTGACAACAAAAATGACTCTCTCCTGTAGCTGTTCTGGTTGTCTAGTGCATGCCATAAGAGGAACTCACTAGACAACTAACTCCCTTAGAAGCAAAAGAATCAAAAAAGTCCTACCGACTGCGTTCCTTTTTCTGTGTCAGGTGGTGAAGAACGATTTCAACGGAACCGTGAAACGAGCGAAAACGTGGGAAACATTGCATTCGAAATGCTTGCGAATTTTCCAATTGCCCAGTGAGTGTCGACAAAATATGTAAATTCTCTGCTCCAACGTATGAGACGCAACGACTCCTGCAATTTGTTGTTGCATCGTGTGTCAGCAGTCTTCGATAGTGTGTTACGAGCTTAGTGCGATAAGTCTGCAGACAGCATTTAGGCGACGTTTTATTAGTAACGGCCCCATGCAGCGATTGCACAACAGTAAACGACATGAGTCAATGTATAGTTGTGCATCGTGAGAGGTATCACAGCGTCGTGTGAGCCCGGATAGCTCAGTCGGTAGAGCATTAGGCTTTTAACCTAAGGGTCCAGGGTTCAAGTCCCTGTCCGGGCGGAAATTTTAATACTTTGGTAGCGATTCGTCTGGTAGCGGTGGAAACGCTACGGAAAATAATGAAGCTACGCCGTTTTCTGACACCACAGTGCTTTAAACGGTAGCAGTTGCATGTGTCGGGACAACACCGCGCTACCGGCAGTCGTGGCCGAGTGGTTAAGGCGTCTGACTCGAAATCAGATTCCCTCTGGGAGCGTAGGTTCGAATCCTACGACCGCTGCTTACTGTGGCCATCGGTTCACCTCGCACTGACGCTGGGACTGCAGAAAGCCGTCGCTGAGATCGTGAGTACACAGATGTGCTCGAAAGTGTAGGACAGAGCGAACATTCATTTCTTTTTAAGAATCGCAATTCAATCATTCGAGTGCGGCAAAGGCAGTGGTGCAGCGTTTCTTTTCTTAAGATCTCGCAGCTGCTTGGAGGTATGTCCATCGTTTTAAGACGACACAAAACTAGCGTCAGCGGTGCGTCAGTGGGAAGTCGGTGAAGTCGCCATTGGAGCCATAAGCCAGTAATTACAACACGCGAATCACTCGCACACCATGTAGCATGCACCACAACGCTCGGCCGAGGGACCGGACAGCTCAGTCGGTAGAGCGCTAGACCTTCAACCAAAGGGTCCCGGGCTCAAACCCCCGCCAGGCGAAAATTAACACACTGTCGTAACGGCTAATGGAAACCCTACAGAAAAGAGTGACGCCACGCCGCTTTCTGCCATCAGATTGCTTCTAAAGACGGCGGTTCCACTTGTCGGGAGTCGCTTCTGCCACCGGCAGTCGTGGCCGAGTGGTTAAGGCGTCTGACTTGAAATCAGATTCCCTCTGGGAGCGTAGGTTCGAGTCCTGCCGACTGCGAAAATTTTCTCGCTCTCAAAAGATGGACGTTCAGCTGCATCCTAGCAGTTGCGTCACTACTAAACACGCGCGTCACCAGCAATGTGCAGTGTTATTTGATCCAGGGCGCAGCGTTACAGTCGCGCTCAGAAGCCGCAGCTCATCTCCTCGTCTCACAGCCGCCCACCGGGTGTTAGTACAAGTGTCGCCTCACTGGGCAGTGCAGATGTGTCCATCTTAGCTTGCAGACGATGACGTGTAGCAATTGATGAGCTAACGCAAGTCGAATGTTTTACCGTGTGTATCTCCTAGATACTGCCTCTCATACGGTGGAGAGGCTCACTCCTTCTTGTGTCTCGTTCTCTGCACACGAGTTGCCCCTGGCATCGATATAGCACGGGTTTTCTAGCGCCAGCGCGGCGTCACGTGAAGTCAGCGAAGTGAATATTACACGAGTCGAGTCGACATGTTTGCTTGTTACGATGATGGAAGCAGAAGAAATGTGTGTGGGACTTCACTGCATCGGCTGCTCGCCTTTCAGCGTCCCTGTGTCTTATCAGACGAAGGTGACTGTGAAATTGGCAACGAGGCAGAGGTTAACAAACACATGCAAACAGGAACGTTCAATGTCAGCCGAAATAGCTCAGTTGGGAGAGCGTTAGACTGAAGATCTAAAGGTCCCTGGTTCGATCCCGGGTTTCGGCAGGTATTCGTTTTGATGCGACGCCAATGGAATGGCTCTGCGTTGGTGATAATGCAACTACCGCTGACAACAAAAATGACTCTCTCCTGTAGCTGTTCTGGTTGTCTAGTGCATGCCATAAGAGGAACTCACTAGACAACTAACTCCCTTAGAAGCAAAAGAATCAAAAAAGTCCTACCGACTGCGTTCCTTTTTCTGTGTCAGGTGGTGAAGAACGATTTCAACGGAACCGTGAAACGAGCGAAAACGTGGGAAACATTGCATTCGAAATGCTTGCGAATTTTCCAATTGCCCAGTGAGTGTCGACAAAATATGTAAATTCTCTGCTCCAACGTATGAGACGCAACGACTCCTGCAATTTGTTGTTGCATCGTGTGTCAGCAGTCTTCGATAGTGTGTTACGAGCTTAGTGCGATAAGTCTGCAGACAGCATTTAGGCGACGTTTTATTAGTAACGGCCCCATGCAGCGATTGCACAACAGTAAACGACATGAGTCAATGTATAGTTGTGCATCGTGAGAGGTATCACAGCGTCGTGTGAGCCCGGATAGCTCAGTCGGTAGAGCATTAGGCTTTTAACCTAAGGGTCCAGGGTTCAAGTCCCTGTCCGGGCGGAAATTTTAATACTTTGGTAGCGATTCGTCTGGTAGCGGTGGAAACGCTACGGAAAATAATGAAGCTACGCCGTTTTCTGACACCACAGTGCTTTAAACGGTAGCAGTTGCATGTGTCGGGACAACACCGCGCTACCGGCAGTCGTGGCCGAGTGGTTAAGGCGTCTGACTCGAAATCAGATTCCCTCTGGGAGCGTAGGTTCGAATCCTACCGGCTGCGTGCGATTTTGCGTAAAGAGGAGCAAAAATTTTCGCACACATGTGACATGCGTGGGCGAATGCGGGTGCAAACCAGTGACGCCATTCTCAACAAGACGAAAGTTTCCGTTTAAGAATACTGAGTTTCGCGACGACCGCTGCTTACTGTGGCCATCGGTTCACCTCGCACTGACGCTGGGACTGCAGAAAGCCGTCGCTGAGATCGTGAGTACACAGATGTGCTCGAAAGTGTAGGACAGAGCGAACATTCATTTCTTTTTAAGAATCGCAATTCAATCATTCGAGTGCGGCAAAGGCAGTGGTGCAGCGTTTCTTTTCTTAAGATCTCGCAGCTGCTTGGAGGTATGTCCATCGTTTTAAGACGACACAAAACTAGCGTCAGCGGTGCGTCAGTGGGAAGTCGGTGAAGTCGCCATTGGAGCCATAAGCCAGTAATTACAACACGCGAATCACTCGCACACCATGTAGCATGCACCACAACGCTCGGCCGAGGGACCGGACAGCTCAGTCGGTAGAGCGCTAGACCTTCAACCAAAGGGTCCCGGGCTCAAACCCCCGCCAGGCGAAAATTAACACACTGTCGTAACGGCTAATGGAAACCCTACAGAAAAGAGTGACGCCACGCCGCTTTCTGCCATCAGATTGCTTCTAAAGACGGCGGTTCCACTTGTCGGGAGTCGCTTCTGCCACCGGCAGTCGTGGCCGAGTGGTTAAGGCGTCTGACTTGAAATCAGATTCCCTCTGGGAGCGTAGGTTCGAGTCCTGCCGACTGCGAAAATTTTCTCGCTCTCAAAAGATGGACGTTCAGCTGCATCCTAGCAGTTGCGTCACTACTAAACACGCGCGTCACCAGCAATGTGCAGTGTTATTTGATCCAGGGCGCAGCGTTACAGTCGCGCTCAGAAGCCGCAGCTCATCTCCTCGTCTCACAGCCGCCCACCGGGTGTTAGTACAAGTGTCGCCTCACTGGGCAGTGCAGATGTGTCCATCTTAGCTTGCAGACGATGACGTGTAGCAATTGATGAGCTAACGCAAGTCGAATGTTTTACCGTGTGTATCTCCTAGATACTGCCTCTCATACGGTGGAGAGGCTCACTCCTTCTTGTGTCTCGTTCTCTGCACACGAGTTGCCCCTGGCATCGATATAGCACGGGTTTTCTAGCGCCAGCGCGGCGTCACGTGAAGTCAGCGAAGTGAATATTACACGAGTCGAGTCGACATGTTTGCTTGTTACGATGATGGAAGCAGAAGAAATGTGTGTGGGACTTCACTGCATCGGCTGCTCGCCTTTCAGCGTCCCTGTGTCTTATCAGACGAAGGTGACTGTGAAATTGGCAACGAGGCAGAGGTTAACAAACACATGCAAACAGGAACGTTCAATGTCAGCCGAAATAGCTCAGTTGGGAGAGCGTTAGACTGAAGATCTAAAGGTCCCTGGTTCGATCCCGGGTTTCGGCAGGTATTCGTTTTGATGCGACGCCAATGGAATGGCTCTGCGTTGGTGATAATGCAACTACCGCTGACAACAAAAATGACTCTCTCCTGTAGCTGTTCTGGTTGTCTAGTGCATGCCATAAGAGGAACTCACTAGACAACTAACTCCCTTAGAAGCAAAAGAATCAAAAAAGTCCTACCGACTGCGTTCCTTTTTCTGTGTCAGGTGGTGAAGAACGATTTCAACGGAACCGTGAAACGAGCGAAAACGTGGGAAACATTGCATTCGAAATGCTTGCGAATTTTCCAATTGCCCAGTGAGTGTCGACAAAATATGTAAATTCTCTGCTCCAACGTATGAGACGCAACGACTCCTGCAATTTGTTGTTGCATCGTGTGTCAGCAGTCTTCGATAGTGTGTTACGAGCTTAGTGCGATAAGTCTGCAGACAGCATTTAGGCGACGTTTTATTAGTAACGGCCCCATGCAGCGATTGCACAACAGTAAACGACATGAGTCAATGTATAGTTGTGCATCGTGAGAGGTATCACAGCGTCGTGTGAGCCCGGATAGCTCAGTCGGTAGAGCATTAGGCTTTTAACCTAAGGGTCCAGGGTTCAAGTCCCTGTCCGGGCGGAAATTTTAATACTTTGGTAGCGATTCGTCTGGTAGCGGTGGAAACGCTACGGAAAATAATGAAGCTACGCCGTTTTCTGACACCACAGTGCTTTAAACGGTAGCAGTTGCATGTGTCGGGACAACACCGCGCTACCGGCAGTCGTGGCCGAGTGGTTAAGGCGTCTGACTCGAAATCAGATTCCCTCTGGGAGCGTAGGTTCGAATCCTACCGGCTGCGTGCGATTTTGCGTAAAGAGGAGCAAAAATTTTCGCACACATGTGACATGCGTGGGCGAATGCGGGTGCAAACCAGTGACGCCATTCTCAACAAGACGAAAGTTTCCGTTTAAGAATACTGAGTTTCGCGACGACCGCTGCTTACTGTGGCCATCGGTTCACCTCGCACTGACGCTGGGACTGCAGAAAGCCGTCGCTGAGATCGTGAGTACACAGATGTGCTCGAAAGTGTAGGACAGAGCGAACATTCATTTCTTTTTAAGAATCGCAATTCAATCATTCGAGTGCGGCAAAGGCAGTGGTGCAGCGTTTCTTTTCTTAAGATCTCGCAGCTGCTTGGAGGTATGTCCATCGTTTTAAGACGACACAAAACTAGCGTCAGCGGTGCGTCAGTGGGAAGTCGGTGAAGTCGCCATTGGAGCCATAAGCCAGTAATTACAACACGCGAATCACTCGCACACCATGTAGCATGCACCACAACGCTCGGCCGAGGGACCGGACAGCTCAGTCGGTAGAGCGCTAGACCTTCAACCAAAGGGTCCCGGGCTCAAACCCCCGCCAGGCGAAAATTAACACACTGTCGTAACGGCTAATGGAAACCCTACAGAAAAGAGTGACGCCACGCCGCTTTCTGCCATCAGATTGCTTCTAAAGACGGCGGTTCCACTTGTCGGGAGTCGCTTCTGCCACCGGCAGTCGTGGCCGAGTGGTTAAGGCGTCTGACTTGAAATCAGATTCCCTCTGGGAGCGTAGGTTCGAGTCCTGCCGACTGCGAAAATTTTCTCGCTCTCAAAAGATGGACGTTCAGCTGCATCCTAGCAGTTGCGTCACTACTAAACACGCGCGTCACCAGCAATGTGCAGTGTTATTTGATCCAGGGCGCAGCGTTACAGTCGCGCTCAGAAGCCGCAGCTCATCTCCTCGTCTCACAGCCGCCCACCGGGTGTTAGTACAAGTGTCGCCTCACTGGGCAGTGCAGATGTGTCCATCTTAGCTTGCAGACGATGACGTGTAGCAATTGATGAGCTAACGCAAGTCGAATGTTTTACCGTGTGTATCTCCTAGATACTGCCTCTCATACGGTGGAGAGGCTCACTCCTTCTTGTGTCTCGTTCTCTGCACACGAGTTGCCCCTGGCATCGATATAGCACGGGTTTTCTAGCGCCAGCGCGGCGTCACGTGAAGTCAGCGAAGTGAATATTACACGAGTCGAGTCGACATGTTTGCTTGTTACGATGATGGAAGCAGAAGAAATGTGTGTGGGACTTCACTGCATCGGCTGCTCGCCTTTCAGCGTCCCTGTGTCTTATCAGACGAAGGTGACTGTGAAATTGGCAACGAGGCAGAGGTTAACAAACACATGCAAACAGGAACGTTCAATGTCAGCCGAAATAGCTCAGTTGGGAGAGCGTTAGACTGAAGATCTAAAGGTCCCTGGTTCGATCCCGGGTTTCGGCAGGTATTCGTTTTGATGCGACGCCAATGGAATGGCTCTGCGTTGGTGATAATGCAACTACCGCTGACAACAAAAATGACTCTCTCCTGTAGCTGTTCTGGTTGTCTAGTGCATGCCATAAGAGGAACTCACTAGACAACTAACTCCCTTAGAAGCAAAAGAATCAAAAAAGTCCTACCGACTGCGTTCCTTTTTCTGTGTCAGGTGGTGAAGAACGATTTCAACGGAACCGTGAAACGAGCGAAAACGTGGGAAACATTGCATTCGAAATGCTTGCGAATTTTCCAATTGCCCAGTGAGTGTCGACAAAATATGTAAATTCTCTGCTCCAACGTATGAGACGCAACGACTCCTGCAATTTGTTGTTGCATCGTGTGTCAGCAGTCTTCGATAGTGTGTTACGAGCTTAGTGCGATAAGTCTGCAGACAGCATTTAGGCGACGTTTTATTAGTAACGGCCCCATGCAGCGATTGCACAACAGTAAACGACATGAGTCAATGTATAGTTGTGCATCGTGAGAGGTATCACAGCGTCGTGTGAGCCCGGATAGCTCAGTCGGTAGAGCATTAGGCTTTTAACCTAAGGGTCCAGGGTTCAAGTCCCTGTCCGGGCGGAAATTTTAATACTTTGGTAGCGATTCGTCTGGTAGCGGTGGAAACGCTACGGAAAATAATGAAGCTACGCCGTTTTCTGACACCACAGTGCTTTAAACGGTAGCAGTTGCATGTGTCGGGACAACACCGCGCTACCGGCAGTCGTGGCCGAGTGGTTAAGGCGTCTGACTCGAAATCAGATTCCCTCTGGGAGCGTAGGTTCGAATCCTACCGGCTGCGTGCGATTTTGCGTAAAGAGGAGCAAAAATTTTCGCACACATGTGACATGCGTGGGCGAATGCGGGTGCAAACCAGTGACGCCATTCTCAACAAGACGAAAGTTTCCGTTTAAGAATACTGAGTTTCGCGACGACCGCTGCTTACTGTGGCCATCGGTTCACCTCGCACTGACGCTGGGACTGCAGAAAGCCGTCGCTGAGATCGTGAGTACACAGATGTGCTCGAAAGTGTAGGACAGAGCGAACATTCATTTCTTTTTAAGAATCGCAATTCAATCATTCGAGTGCGGCAAAGGCAGTGGTGCAGCGTTTCTTTTCTTAAGATCTCGCAGCTGCTTGGAGGTATGTCCATCGTTTTAAGACGACACAAAACTAGCGTCAGCGGTGCGTCAGTGGGAAGTCGGTGAAGTCGCCATTGGAGCCATAAGCCAGTAATTACAACACGCGAATCACTCGCACACCATGTAGCATGCACCACAACGCTCGGCCGAGGGACCGGACAGCTCAGTCGGTAGAGCGCTAGACCTTCAACCAAAGGGTCCCGGGCTCAAACCCCCGCCAGGCGAAAATTAACACACTGTCGTAACGGCTAATGGAAACCCTACAGAAAAGAGTGACGCCACGCCGCTTTCTGCCATCAGATTGCTTCTAAAGACGGCGGTTCCACTTGTCGGGAGTCGCTTCTGCCACCGGCAGTCGTGGCCGAGTGGTTAAGGCGTCTGACTTGAAATCAGATTCCCTCTGGGAGCGTAGGTTCGAGTCCTGCCGACTGCGAAAATTTTCTCGCTCTCAAAAGATGGACGTTCAGCTGCATCCTAGCAGTTGCGTCACTACTAAACACGCGCGTCACCAGCAATGTGCAGTGTTATTTGATCCAGGGCGCAGCGTTACAGTCGCGCTCAGAAGCCGCAGCTCATCTCCTCGTCTCACAGCCGCCCACCGGGTGTTAGTACAAGTGTCGCCTCACTGGGCAGTGCAGATGTGTCCATCTTAGCTTGCAGACGATGACGTGTAGCAATTGATGAGCTAACGCAAGTCGAATGTTTTACCGTGTGTATCTCCTAGATACTGCCTCTCATACGGTGGAGAGGCTCACTCCTTCTTGTGTCTCGTTCTCTGCACACGAGTTGCCCCTGGCATCGATATAGCACGGGTTTTCTAGCGCCAGCGCGGCGTCACGTGAAGTCAGCGAAGTGAATATTACACGAGTCGAGTCGACATGTTTGCTTGTTACGATGATGGAAGCAGAAGAAATGTGTGTGGGACTTCACTGCATCGGCTGCTCGCCTTTCAGCGTCCCTGTGTCTTATCAGACGAAGGTGACTGTGAAATTGGCAACGAGGCAGAGGTTAACAAACACATGCAAACAGGAACGTTCAATGTCAGCCGAAATAGCTCAGTTGGGAGAGCGTTAGACTGAAGATCTAAAGGTCCCTGTTCGATCCCGGGTTTCGGCAGGTATTCGTTTTGATGCGACGCCAATGGAATGGCTCTGCGTTGGTGATAATGCAACTACCGCTGACAACAAAAATGACTCTCTCCTGTAGCTGTTCTGGTTGTCTAGTGCATGCCATAAGAGGAACTCACTAGACAACTAACTCCCTTAGAAGCAAAAGAATCAAAAAAGTCCTACCGACTGCGTTCCTTTTTCTGTGTCAGGTGGTGAAGAACGATTTCAACGGAACCGTGAAACGAGCGAAAACGTGGGAAACATTGCATTCGAAATGCTTGCGAATTTTCCAATTGCCCAGTGAGTGTCGACAAAATATGTAAATTCTCTGCTCCAACGTATGAGACGCAACGACTCCTGCAATTTGTTGTTGCATCGTGTGTCAGCAGTCTTCGATAGTGTGTTACGAGCTTAGTGCGATAAGTCTGCAGACAGCATTTAGGCGACGTTTTATTAGTAACGGCCCCATGCAGCGATTGCACAACAGTAAACGACATGAGTCAATGTATAGTTGTGCATCGTGAGAGGTATCACAGCGTCGTGTGAGCCCGGATAGCTCAGTCGGTAGAGCATTAGGCTTTTAACCTAAGGGTCCAGGGTTCAAGTCCCTGTCCGGGCGGAAATTTTAATACTTTGGTAGCGATTCGTCTGGTAGCGGTGGAAACGCTACGGAAAATAATGAAGCTACGCCGTTTTCTGACACCACAGTGCTTTAAACGGTAGCAGTTGCATGTGTCGGGACAACACCGCGCTACCGGCAGTCGTGGCCGAGTGGTTAAGGCGTCTGACTCGAAATCAGATTCCCTCTGGGAGCGTAGGTTCGAATCCTACGACCGCTGCTTACTGTGGCCATCGGTTCACCTCGCACTGACGCTGGGACTGCAGAAAGCCGTCGCTGAGATCGTGAGTACACAGATGTGCTCGAAAGTGTAGGACAGAGCGAACATTCATTTCTTTTTAAGAATCGCAATTCAATCATTCGAGTGCGGCAAAGGCAGTGGTGCAGCGTTTCTTTTCTTAAGATCTCGCAGCTGCTTGGAGGTATGTCCATCGTTTTAAGACGACACAAAACTAGCGTCAGCGGTGCGTCAGTGGGAAGTCGGTGAAGTCGCCATTGGAGCCATAAGCCAGTAATTACAACACGCGAATCACTCGCACAACATGTAGCATGCACCACAACGCTCGGCCGAGGGACCGGACAGCTCAGTCGGTAGAGCGCTAGACCTTCAACCAAAGGGTCCCGGGCTCAAACCCCCGCCAGGCGAAAATTAACACACTGTCGTAACGGCTAATGGAAACCCTACAGAAAAGAGTGACGCCACGCCGCTTTCTGCCATCAGATTGCTTCTAAAGACGGCGGTTCCACTTGTCGGGAGTCGCTTCTGCCACCGGCAGTCGTGGCCGAGTGGTTAAGGCGTCTGACTTGAAATCAGATTCCCTCTGGGAGCGTAGGTTCGAGTCCTGCCGACTGCGAAAATTTTCTCGCTCTCAAAAGATGGACGTTCAGCTGCATCCTAGCAGTTGCGTCACTACTAAACACGCGCGTCACCAGCAATGTGCAGTGTTATTTGATCCAGGGCGCAGCGTTACAGTCGCGCTCAGAAGCCGCAGCTCATCTCCTCGTCTCACAGCCGCCCACCGGGTGTTAGTACAAGTGTCGCCTCACTGGGCAGTGCAGATGTGTCCATCTTAGCTTGCAGACGATGACGTGTAGCAATTGATGAGCTAACGCAAGTCGAATGTTTTACCGTGTGTATCTCCTAGATACTGCCTCTCATACGGTGGAGAGGCTCACTCCTTCTTGTGTCTCGTTCTCTGCACACGAGTTGCCCCTGGCATCGATATAGCACGGGTTTTCTAGCGCCAGCGCGGCGTCACGTGAAGTCAGCGAAGTGAATATTACACGAGTCGAGTCGACATGTTTGCTTGTTACGATGATGGAAGCAGAAGAAATGTGTGTGGGACTTCACTGCATCGGCTGCTCGCCTTTCAGCGTCCCTGTGTCTTATCAGACGAAGGTGACTGTGAAATTGGCAACGAGGCAGAGGTTAACAAACACATGCAAACAGGAACGTTCAATGTCAGCCGAAATAGCTCAGTTGGGAGAGCGTTAGACTGAAGATCTAAAGGTCCCTGGTTCGATCCCGGGTTTCGGCAGGTATTCGTTTTGATGCGACGCCAATGGAATGGCTCTGCGTTGGTGATAATGCAACTACCGCTGACAACAAAAATGACTCTCTCCTGTAGCTGTTCTGGTTGTCTAGTGCATGCCATAAGAGGAACTCACTAGACAACTAACTCCCTTAGAAGCAAAAGAATCAAAAAAGTCCTACCGACTGCGTTCCTTTTTCTGTGTCAGGTGGTGAAGAACGATTTCAACGGAACCGTGAAACGAGCGAAAACGTGGGAAACATTGCATTCGAAATGCTTGCGAATTTTCCAATTGCCCAGTGAGTGTCGACAAAATATGTAAATTCTCTGCTCCAACGTATGAGACGCAACGACTCCTGCAATTTGTTGTTGCATCGTGTGTCAGCAGTCTTCGATAGTGTGTTACGAGCTTAGTGCGATAAGTCTGCAGACAGCATTTAGGCGACGTTTTATTAGTAACGGCCCCATGCAGCGATTGCACAACAGTAAACGACATGAGTCAATGTATAGTTGTGCATCGTGAGAGGTATCACAGCGTCGTGTGAGCCCGGATAGCTCAGTCGGTAGAGCATTAGGCTTTAACCTAAGGGTCCAGGGTTCAAGTCCCTGTCCGGGCGGAAATTTTAATACTTTGGTAGCGATTCGTCTGGTAGCGGTGGAAACGCTACGGAAAATAATGAAGCTACGCCGTTTTCTGACACCACAGTGCTTTAAACGGTAGCAGTTGCATGTGTCGGGACAACACCGCGCTACCGGCAGTCGTGGCCGAGTGGTTAAGGCGTCTGACTCGAAATCAGATTCCCTCTGGGAGCGTAGGTTCGAATCCTACGACCGCTGCTTACTGTGGCCATCGGTTCACCTCGCACTGACGCTGGGACTGCAGAAAGCCGTCGCTGAGATCGTGAGTACACAGATGTGCTCGAAAGTGTAGGACAGAGCGAACATTCATTTCTTTTTAAGAATCGCAATTCAATCATTCGAGTGCGGCAAAGGCAGTGGTGCAGCGTTTCTTTTCTTAAGATCTCGCAGCTGCTTGGAGGTATGTCCATCGTTTTAAGACGACACAAAACTAGCGTCAGCGGTGCGTCAGTGGGAAGTCGGTGAAGTCGCCATTGGAGCCATAAGCCAGTAATTACAACACGCGAATCACTCGCACACCATGTAGCATGCACCACAACGCTCGGCGAGGGACCGGACAGCTCAGTCGGTAGAGCGCTAGACCTTCAACCAAAGGGTCCCGGGCTCAAACCCCCGCCAGGCGAAAATTAACACACTGTCGTAACGGCTAATGGAAACCCTACAGAAAAGAGTGACGCCACGCCGCTTTCTGCCATCAGATTGCTTCTAAAGACGGCGGTTCCACTTGTCGGGAGTCGCTTCTGCCACCGGCAGTCGTGGCCGAGTGGTTAAGGCGTCTGACTTGAAATCAGATTCCCTCTGGGAGCGTAGGTTCGAGTCCTGCCGACTGCGAAAATTTTCTCGCTCTCAAAAGATGGACGTTCAGCTGCATCCTAGCAGTTGCGTCACTACTAAACACGCGCGTCACCAGCAATGTGCAGTGTTATTTGATCCAGGGCGCAGCGTTACAGTCGCGCTCAGAAGCCGCAGCTCATCTCCTCGTCTCACAGCCGCCCACCGGGTGTTAGTACAAGTGTCGCCTCACTGGGCAGTGCAGATGTGTCCATCTTAGCTTGCAGACGATGACGTGTAGCAATTGATGAGCTAACGCAAGTCGAATGTTTTACCGTGTGTATCTCCTAGATACTGCCTCTCATACGGTGGAGAGGCTCACTCCTTCTTGTGTCTCGTTCTCTGCACACGAGTTGCCCCTGGCATCGATATAGCACGGGTTTTCTAGCGCCAGCGCGGCGTCACGTGAAGTCAGCGAAGTGAATATTACACGAGTCGAGTCGACATGTTTGCTTGTTACGATGATGGAAGCAGAAGAAATGTGTGTGGGACTTCACTGCATCGGCTGCTCGCCTTTCAGCGTCCCTGTGTCTTATCAGACGAAGGTGACTGTGAAATTGGCAACGAGGCAGAGGTTAACAAACACATGCAAACAGGAACGTTCAATGTCAGCCGAAATAGCTCAGTTGGGAGAGCGTTAGACTGAAGATCTAAAGGTCCCTGGTTCGATCCCGGGTTTCGGCAGGTATTCGTTTTGATGCGACGCCAATGGAATGGCTCTGCGTTGGTGATAATGCAACTACCGCTGACAACAAAAATGACTCTCTCCTGTAGCTGTTCTGGTTGTCTAGTGCATGCCATAAGAGGAACTCACTAGACAACTAACTCCCTTAGAAGCAAAAGAATCAAAAAAGTCCTACCGACTGCGTTCCTTTTTCTGTGTCAGGTGGTGAAGAACGATTTCAACGGAACCGTGAAACGAGCGAAAACGTGGGAAACATTGCATTCGAAATGCTTGCGAATTTTCCAATTGCCCAGTGAGTGTCGACAAAATATGTAAATTCTCTGCTCCAACGTATGAGACGCAACGACTCCTGCAATTTGTTGTTGCATCGTGTGTCAGCAGTCTTCGATAGTGTGTTACGAGCTTAGTGCGATAAGTCTGCAGACAGCATTTAGGCGACGTTTTATTAGTAACGGCCCCATGCAGCGATTGCACAACAGTAAACGACATGAGTCAATGTATAGTTGTGCATCGTGAGAGGTATCACAGCGTCGTGTGAGCCCGGATAGCTCAGTCGGTAGAGCATTAGGCTTTTAACCTAAGGGTCCAGGGTTCAAGTCCCTGTCCGGGCGGAAATTTTAATACTTTGGTAGCGATTCGTCTGGTAGCGGTGGAAACGCTACGGAAAATAATGAAGCTACGCCGTTTTCTGACACCACAGTGCTTTAAACGGTAGCAGTTGCATGTGTCGGGACAACACCGCGCTACCGGCAGTCGTGGCCGAGTGGTTAAGGCGTCTGACTCGAAATCAGATTCCCTCTGGGAGCGTAGGTTCGAATCCTACCGGCTGCGTGCGATTTTGCGTAAAGAGGAGCAAAAATTTTCGCACACATGTGACATGCGTGGGCGAATGCGGGTGCAAACCAGTGACGCCATTCTCAACAAGACGAAAGTTTCCGTTTAAGAATACTGAGTTTCGCGACGACCGCTGCTTACTGTGGCCATCGGTTCACCTCGCACTGACGCTGGGACTGCAGAAAGCCGTCGCTGAGATCGTGAGTACACAGATGTGCTCGAAAGTGTAGGACAGAGCGAACATTCATTTCTTTTTAAGAATCGCAATTCAATCATTCGAGTGCGGCAAAGGCAGTGGTGCAGCGTTTCTTTTCTTAAGATCTCGCAGCTGCTTGGAGGTATGTCCATCGTTTTAA
>NW_026047598.1:0-74662 GCF_023864345.2 Schistocerca serialis cubense
TTGTCTAGTGCATGCCATAAGAGGAACTCACTAGACAACTAACTCCCCTAGAAGCAAAAGAATCAAAAAAAGTCCTACCGACTGCGTTCCTTTTTCTGTGTCAGGTGGTGAAGAACGTCTTCAACGGAACCGTGAAACGAGCGAAAACGTGGGAAACATTGCATTCGAAATGCTTGCGAATTTTCCAATTGCCCCGTGAGTGTCGACAAAACATGTAAATTCTGTGCTCCAACGTATGAGACGTAACGACTGCTGCAATTTGTTGTTGCATCGTGTGTCAGCAGTCTTCGATAGTGTGTCACGAGCTTAGTGGGATAAGTTTGCAGACAGCATTTAGGCGACGTTTAATTAGTAACGGCCCCATGCAGCGATTGCACAACAGTAAAGGACATGAGTCAATGTACAGTTGTGCAGCGTGAGAGGTTTCACAGTATCGTGTGAGCCCGGATAGCTCAGTCGGTAGAGCATTAGGCTTTTAACCTAAGGGTCCAGGGTTCAAGTCCCTGTCCGGGCGGAAATTTTAATACTTTGGTAGCGATTCGTCTGGTAGCGGTGGAAACGCTACGGAAAATAATGAAGCTACGCCGTTTTCTGACACCACAGTGCTTTAAACGGTAGCAGTTGCATGTGTCGGGACAACACCGCGCTACCGGCAGTCGTGGCCGAGTGGTTAAGGCGTCTGACTCGAAATCCGATTCCCTCTGGGAGCGTAGGTTCGAATCCTACCGGCTGCGTACGATTTTGCGTAAAGAGGAGCAAACATTTTCGCACACATGTGACATGCGTGGGCGAATGCGGGTGCAAACCAGTGACGCCATTCTCAACAAGACGAAAGTTTCCGTTTAAGAATACTGAGTTTCGCGACGACCGCTGCTTACTGTGGCCATCGGTTCACCTCGCACTGACGCTGGGACTGCAGAAAGCCGTCGCTGAGATCGTGAGTACACAGATGTGCTCGAAAGTGTTGGACAGAGCGAACATTCATTTCTTTTTAAGAATCGCAATTCAATCATTCGAGTGCGGCAAAGGCGGTGGTGCAGCGTTTCTTTTCTTAAGATCTCGCAGCTGCTTGGAGGTATGTCCATCGTTTTAAGACGACAGAAAACTAGCGTCAGCGGTGCGTCAGTGGGAAGTCGGTGAAGTCGCCATTGGAGCCATAAGCCAGTAATTACAACATGCGAATCACTCGCACACCATGTAGCATGCACTACAACGCTCGCCCGAGGGACCGGACAGCTCAGTCGGTAGAGCGCTAGACCTTCAACCAAAGGGTCTCGGGTTCAAACCCCCGTCCAGGCGAAAATTGACACACTGTCGTAACAGCTAATGGAAACCCTACAGAATAGAGTGACGCCACGCCGTTTTCTGCCATCAGATTGCTTCTAAAGACGGCGGTTTCACTTGTCGGGAGTCGCTTCTGCCACCGGCAGTCGTGGCCGAGTGGTTAAGGCGTCTGACTTGAAATCAGATTCCCTCTGGGAGCGTAGGTTCGAGTCCTACCGACTGCGAAAATTTTCTCGCTCTCAAAAGATGGACGTTCAGCTGCATCCTAGCAGTTGCGTCACTACTAAACACGTGCGTCACCAGCAATGTGCAGTGTTATTTGATCCAGGGCGCAGCGTTACAGTCGAGCCCAGAAGCCGCAGCTCATCTCCTCGTCTCACAGCCGCCCACCGGCTTACTGGGCAGTGCAGATGTGTCCGTTTTAGCTTGCAGACGATGACGTGTAGCAATTGATGAGCTAACGCAAGTCGAATGTTTTACCGTGTGTATCTGCTAGATACTGCCTCTCATACGGTAGAGACTCACTCCTTCTTGTGTCTCGTTCTCTGCACACGAGTTGCCCCTGGCTGGCATCGATATAGCACGGGTTTTCTAGCGAAGTGAATATTACACGAGTCTAGTCGACATGTTTGCTTGTTACGATGATGGAAGCAGAAGAAATGTGTGTGGGACTTCACTGCATCGGCTGCTCGCCTTTCAGCGTCCCTGTGTCTTATCAGACGAAGGTGACTGTGAAATTGGCAACGAGGCAGAGGTGAACAAACACATGCAAACAGCAACGTTCAACGTCAGCCGAAATAGCTCAGTTGGGAGAGCGTTAGACTGAAGATCTGAAGGTCCCTGGTTCGATCCCGGGTTTCGGCAGGTATTCGTTTTCATGCGACGCCAATGGAATTGCTCTGTGTTGGTGATGATGCAACTACCGCTGACAACAAAAATGACTCTCTCCTGTAGTTGTACTGGTTGTCTAGTGCATGCCATAAGAGGAACTCACTAGACAACTAACTCCCCTAGAAGCAAAAGAATCAAAAAAAGTCCTACCGACTGCGTTCCTTTTTCTGTGTCAGGTGGTGAAGAACGTCTTCAACGGAACCGTGAAACGAGCGAAAACGTGGGAAACATTGCATTCGAAATGCTTGCGAATTTTCCAATTGCCCCGTGAGTGTCGACAAAACATGTAAATTCTGTGCTCCAACGTATGAGACGTAACGACTGCTGCAATTTGTTGTTGCATCGTGTGTCAGCAGTCTTCGATAGTGTGTCACGAGCTTAGTGGGATAAGTTTGCAGACAGCATTTAGGCGACGTTTAATTAGTAACGGCCCCATGCAGCGATTGCACAACAGTAAAGGACATGAGTCAATGTACAGTTGTGCAGCGTGAGAGGTTTCACAGTATCGTGTGAGCCCGGATAGCTCAGTCGGTAGAGCATTAGGCTTTTAACCTAAGGGTCCAGGGTTCAAGTCCCTGTCCGGGCGGAAATTTTAATACTTTGGTAGCGATTCGTCTGGTAGCGGTGGAAACGCTACGGAAAATAATGAAGCTACGCCGTTTTCTGACACCACAGTGCTTTAAACGGTAGCAGTTGCATGTGTCGGGACAACACCGCGCTACCGGCAGTCGTGGCCGAGTGGTTAAGGCGTCTGACTCGAAATCCGATTCCCTCTGGGAGCGTAGGTTCGAATCCTACCGGCTGCGTACGATTTTGCGTAAAGAGGAGCAAACATTTTCGCACACATGTGACATGCGTGGGCGAATGCGGGTGCAAACCAGTGACGCCATTCTCAACAAGACGAAAGTTTCCGTTTAAGAATACTGAGTTTCGCGACGACCGCTGCTTACTGTGGCCATCGGTTCACCTCGCACTGACGCTGGGACTGCAGAAAGCCGTCGCTGAGATCGTGAGTACACAGATGTGCTCGAAAGTGTTGGACAGAGCGAACATTCATTTCTTTTTAAGAATCGCAATTCAATCATTCGAGTGCGGCAAAGGCGGTGGTGCAGCGTTTCTTTTCTTAAGATCTCGCAGCTGCTTGGAGGTATGTCCATCGTTTTAAGACGACAGAAAACTAGCGTCAGCGGTGCGTCAGTGGGAAGTCGGTGAAGTCGCCATTGGAGCCATAAGCCAGTAATTACAACATGCGAATCACTCGCACACCATGTAGCATGCACTACAACGCTCGCCCGAGGGACCGGACAGCTCAGTCGGTAGAGCGCTAGACCTTCAACCAAAGGGTCTCGGGTTCAAACCCCCGTCCAGGCGAAAATTGACACACTGTCGTAACAGCTAATGGAAACCCTACAGAATAGAGTGACGCCACGCCGTTTTCTGCCATCAGATTGCTTCTAAAGACGGCGGTTTCACTTGTCGGGAGTCGCTTCTGCCACCGGCAGTCGTGGCCGAGTGGTTAAGGCGTCTGACTTGAAATCAGATTCCCTCTGGGAGCGTAGGTTCGAGTCCTACCGACTGCGAAAATTTTCTCGCTCTCAAAAGATGGACGTTCAGCTGCATCCTAGCAGTTGCGTCACTACTAAACACGTGCGTCACCAGCAATGTGCAGTGTTATTTGATCCAGGGCGCAGCGTTACAGTCGAGCCCAGAAGCCGCAGCTCATCTCCTCGTCTCACAGCCGCCCACCGGCTTACTGGGCAGTGCAGATGTGTCCGTTTTAGCTTGCAGACGATGACGTGTAGCAATTGATGAGCTAACGCAAGTCGAATGTTTTACCGTGTGTATCTGCTAGATACTGCCTCTCATACGGTAGAGACTCACTCCTTCTTGTGTCTCGTTCTCTGCACACGAGTTGCCCCTGGCTGGCATCGATATAGCACGGGTTTTCTAGCGAAGTGAATATTACACGAATCTAGTCGACATGTTTGCTTGTTACGATGATGGAAGCAGAAGAAATGTGTGTGGGACTTCACTGCATCGGCTGCTCGCCTTTCAGCGTCCCTGTGTCTTATCAGACGAAGGTGACTGTGAAATTGGCAACGAGGCAGAGGTGAACAAACACATGCAAACAGCAACGTTCAACGTCAGCCGAAATAGCTCAGTTGGGAGAGCGTTAGACTGAAGATCTAAAGGTCCCTGGTTCGATCCCGGGTTTCGGCAGGTATTCGTTTTCATGCGACGCCAATGGAATTGCTCTGTGTTGGTGATGATGCAACTACCGCTGACAACAAAAATGACTCTCTCCTGTAGTTGTACTGGTTGTCTAGTGCATGCCATAAGAGGAACTCACTAGACAACTAACTCCCCTAGAAGCAAAAGAATCAAAAAAAGTCCTACCGACTGCGTTCCTTTTTCTGTGTCAGGTGGTGAAGAACGTCTTCAACGGAACCGTGAAACGAGCGAAAACGTGGGAAACATTGCATTCGAAATGCTTGCGAATTTTCCAATTGCCCCGTGAGTGTCGACAAAACATGTAAATTCTGTGCTCCAACGTATGAGACGTAACGACTGCTGCAATTTGTTGTTGCATCGTGTGTCAGCAGTCTTCGATAGTGTGTCACGAGCTTAGTGGGATAAGTTTGCAGACAGCATTTAGGCGACGTTTAATTAGTAACGGCCCCATGCAGCGATTGCACAACAGTAAAGGACATGAGTCAATGTACAGTTGTGCAGCGTGAGAGGTTTCACAGTATCGTGTGAGCCCGGATAGCTCAGTCGGTAGAGCATTAGGCTTTTAACCTAAGGGTCCAGGGTTCAAGTCCCTGTCCGGGCGGAAATTTTAATACTTTGGTAGCGATTCGTCTGGTAGCGGTGGAAACGCTACGGAAAATAATGAAGCTACGCCGTTTTCTGACACCACAGTGCTTTAAACGGTAGCAGTTGCATGTGTCGGGACAACACCGCGCTACCGGCAGTCGTGGCCGAGTGGTTAAGGCGTCTGACTCGAAATCCGATTCCCTCTGGGAGCGTAGGTTCGAATCCTACCGGCTGCGTACGATTTTGCGTAAAGAGGAGCAAACATTTTCGCACACATGTGACATGCGTGGGCGAATGCGGGTGCAAACCAGTGACGCCATTCTCAACAAGACGAAAGTTTCCGTTTAAGAATACTGAGTTTCGCGACGACCGCTGCTTACTGTGGCCATCGGTTCACCTCGCACTGACGCTGGGACTGCAGAAAGCCGTCGCTGAGATCGTGAGTACACAGATGTGCTCGAAAGTGTTGGACAGAGCGAACATTCATTTCTTTTTAAGAACCGCAATTCAATCATTCGAGTGCGGCAAAGGCGGTGGTGCAGCGTTTCTTTTCTTAAGATCTCGCAGCTGCTTGGAGGTATGTCCATCGTTTTAAGACGACAGAAAACTAGCGTCAGCGGTGCGTCAGTGGGAAGTCGGTGAAGTCGCCATTGGAGCCATAAGCCAGTAATTACAACATGCGAATCACTCGCACACCATGTAGCATGCACTACAACGCTCGCCCGAGGGACCGGACAGCTCAGTCGGTAGAGCGCTAGACCTTCAACCAAAGGGTCTCGGGTTCAAACCCCCGTCCAGGCGAAAATTGACACACTGTCGTAACAGCTAATGGAAACCCTACAGAATAGAGTGACGCCACGCCGTTTTCTGCCATCAGATTGCTTCTAAAGACGGCGGTTTCACTTGTCGGGAGTCGCTTCTGCCACCGGCAGTCGTGGCCGAGTGGTTAAGGCGTCTGACTTGAAATCAGATTCCCTCTGGGAGCGTAGGTTCGAGTCCTACCGACTGCGAAAATTTTCTCGCTCTCAAAAGATGGACGTTCAGCTGCATCCTAGCAGTTGCGTCACTACTAAACACGTGCGTCACCAGCAATGTGCAGTGTTATTTGATCCAGGGCGCAGCGTTACAGTCGAGCCCAGAAGCCGCAGCTCATCTCCTCGTCTCACAGCCGCCCACCGGCTTACTGGGCAGTGCAGATGTGTCCGTTTTAGCTTGCAGACGATGACGTGTAGCAATTGATGAGCTAACGCAAGTCGAATGTTTTACCGTGTGTATCTGCTAGATACTGCCTCTCATACGGTAGAGACTCACTCCTTCTTGTGTCTCGTTCTCTGCACACGAGTTGCCCCTGGCTGGCATCGATATAGCACGGGTTTTCTAGCGAAGTGAATATTACACGAGTCTAGTCGACATGTTTGCTTGTTACGATGATGGAAGCAGAAGAAATGTGTGTGGGACTTCACTGCATCGGCTGCTCGCCTTTCAGCGTCCCTGTGTCTTATCAGACGAAGGTGACTGTGAAATTGGCAACGAGGCAGAGGTGAACAAACACATGCAAACAGCAACGTTCAACGTCAGCCGAAATAGCTCAGTTGGGAGAGCGTTAGACTGAAGATCTGAAGGTCCCTGGTTCGATCCCGGGTTTCGGCAGGTATTCGTTTTCATGCGACGCCAATGGAATTGCTCTGTGTTGGTGATGATGCAACTACCGCTGACAACAAAAATGACTCTCTCCTGTAGTTGTACTGGTTGTCTAGTGCATGCCATAAGAGGAACTCACTAGACAACTAACTCCCCTAGAAGCAAAAGAATCAAAAAAAGTCCTACCGACTGCGTTCCTTTTTCTGTGTCAGGTGGTGAAGAACGTCTTCAACGGAACCGTGAAACGAGCGAAAACGTGGGAAACATTGCATTCGAAATGCTTGCGAATTTTCCAATTGCCCCGTGAGTGTCGACAAAACATGTAAATTCTGTGCTCCAACGTATGAGACGTAACGACTGCTGCAATTTGTTGTTGCATCGTGTGTCAGCAGTCTTCGATAGTGTGTCACGAGCTTAGTGGGATAAGTTTGCAGACAGCATTTAGGCGACGTTTAATTAGTAACGGCCCCATGCAGCGATTGCACAACAGTAAAGGACATGAGTCAATGTACAGTTGTGCAGCGTGAGAGGTTTCACAGTATCGTGTGAGCCCGGATAGCTCAGTCGGTAGAGCATTAGGCTTTTAACCTAAGGGTCCAGGGTTCAAGTCCCTGTCCGGGCGGAAATTTTAATACTTTGGTAGCGATTCGTCTGGTAGCGGTGGAAACGCTACGGAAAATAATGAAGCTACGCCGTTTTCTGACACCACAGTGCTTTAAACGGTAGCAGTTGCATGTGTCGGGACAACACCGCGCTACCGGCAGTCGTGGCCGAGTGGTTAAGGCGTCTGACTCGAAATCCGATTCCCTCTGGGAGCGTAGGTTCGAATCCTACCGGCTGCGTACGATTTTGCGTAAAGAGGAGCAAACATTTTCGCACACATGTGACATGCGTGGGCGAATGCGGGTGCAAACCAGTGACGCCATTCTCAACAAGACGAAAGTTTCCGTTTAAGAATACTGAGTTTCGCGACGACCGCTGCTTACTGTGGCCATCGGTTCACCTCGCACTGACGCTGGGACTGCAGAAAGCCGTCGCTGAGATCGTGAGTACACAGATGTGCTCGAAAGTGTTGGACAGAGCGAACATTCATTTCTTTTTAAGAATCGCAATTCAATCATTCGAGTGCGGCAAAGGCGGTGGTGCAGCGTTTCTTTTCTTAAGATCTCGCAGCTGCTTGGAGGTATGTCCATCGTTTTAAGACGACAGAAAACTAGCGTCAGCGGTGCGTCAGTGGGAAGTCGGTGAAGTCGCCATTGGAGCCATAAGCCAGTAATTACAACATGCGAATCACTCGCACACCATGTAGCATGCACTACAACGCTCGCCCGAGGGACCGGACAGCTCAGTCGGTAGAGCGCTAGACCTTCAACCAAAGGGTCTCGGGTTCAAACCCCCGTCCAGGCGAAAATTGACACACTGTCGTAACAGCTAATGGAAACCCTACAGAATAGAGTGACGCCACGCCGTTTTCTGCCATCAGATTGCTTCTAAAGACGGCGGTTTCACTTGTCGGGAGTCGCTTCTGCCACCGGCAGTCGTGGCCGAGTGGTTAAGGCGTCTGACTTGAAATCAGATTCCCTCTGGGAGCGTAGGTTCGAGTCCTACCGACTGCGAAAATTTTCTCGCTCTCAAAAGATGGACGTTCAGCTGCATCCTAGCAGTTGCGTCACTACTAAACACGTGCGTCACCAGCAATGTGCAGTGTTATTTGATCCAGGGCGCAGCGTTACAGTCGAGCCCAGAAGCCGCAGCTCATCTCCTCGTCTCACAGCCGCCCACCGGCTTACTGGGCAGTGCAGATGTGTCCGTTTTAGCTTGCAGACGATGACGTGTAGCAATTGATGAGCTAACGCAAGTCGAATGTTTTACCGTGTGTATCTGCTAGATACTGCCTCTCATACGGTAGAGACTCACTCCTTCTTGTGTCTCGTTCTCTGCACACGAGTTGCCCCTGGCTGGCATCGATATAGCACGGGTTTTCTAGCGAAGTGAATATTACACGAGTCTAGTCGACATGTTTGCTTGTTACGATGATGGAAGCAGAAGAAATGTGTGTGGGACTTCACTGCATCGGCTGCTCGCCTTTCAGCGTCCCTGTGTCTTATCAGACGAAGGTGACTGTGAAATTGGCAACGAGGCAGAGGTGAACAAACACATGCAAACAGCAACGTTCAACGTCAGCCGAAATAGCTCAGTTGGGAGAGCGTTAGACTGAAGATCTGAAGGTCCCTGGTTCGATCCCGGGTTTCGGCAGGTATTCGTTTTCATGCGACGCCAATGGAATTGCTCTGTGTTGGTGATGATGCAACTACCGCTGACAACAAAAATGACTCTCTCCTGTAGTTGTACTGGTTGTCTAGTGCATGCCATAAGAGGAACTCACTAGACAACTAACTCCCCTAGAAGCAAAAGAATCAAAAAAAGTCCTACCGACTGCGTTCCTTTTTCTGTGTCAGGTGGTGAAGAACGTCTTCAACGGAACCGTGAAACGAGCGAAAACGTGGGAAACATTGCATTCGAAATGCTTGCGAATTTTCCAATTGCCCCGTGAGTGTCGACAAAACATGTAAATTCTGTGCTCCAACGTATGAGACGTAACGACTGCTGCAATTTGTTGTTGCATCGTGTGTCAGCAGTCTTCGATAGTGTGTCACGAGCTTAGTGGGATAAGTTTGCAGACAGCATTTAGGCGACGTTTAATTAGTAACGGCCCCATGCAGCGATTGCACAACAGTAAAGGACATGAGTCAATGTACAGTTGTGCAGCGTGAGAGGTTTCACAGTATCGTGTGAGCCCGGATAGCTCAGTCGGTAGAGCATTAGGCTTTTAACCTAAGGGTCCAGGGTTCAAGTCCCTGTCCGGGCGGAAATTTTAATACTTTGGTAGCGATTCGTCTGGTAGCGGTGGAAACGCTACGGAAAATAATGAAGCTACGCCGTTTTCTGACACCACAGTGCTTTAAACGGTAGCAGTTGCATGTGTCGGGACAACACCGCGCTACCGGCAGTCGTGGCCGAGTGGTTAAGGCGTCTGACTCGAAATCCGATTCCCTCTGGGAGCGTAGGTTCGAATCCTACCGGCTGCGTACGATTTTGCGTAAAGAGGAGCAAACATTTTCGCACACATGTGACATGCGTGGGCGAATGCGGGTGCAAACCAGTGACGCCATTCTCAACAAGACGAAAGTTTCCGTTTAAGAATACTGAGTTTCGCGACGACCGCTGCTTACTGTGGCCATCGGTTCACCTCGCACTGACGCTGGGACTGCAGAAAGCCGTCGCTGAGATCGTGAGTACACAGATGTGCTCGAAAGTGTTGGACAGAGCGAACATTCATTTCTTTTTAAGAATCGCAATTCAATCATTCGAGTGCGGCAAAGGCGGTGGTGCAGCGTTTCTTTTCTTAAGATCTCGCAGCTGCTTGGAGGTATGTCCATCGTTTTAAGACGACAGAAAACTAGCGTCAGCGGTGCGTCAGTGGGAAGTCGGTGAAGTCGCCATTGGAGCCATAAGCCAGTAATTACAACATGCGAATCACTCGCACACCATGTAGCATGCACTACAACGCTCGCCCGAGGGACCGGACAGCTCAGTCGGTAGAGCGCTAGACCTTCAACCAAAGGGTCTCGGGTTCAAACCCCCGTCCAGGCGAAAATTGACACACTGTCGTAACAGCTAATGGAAACCCTACAGAATAGAGTGACGCCACGCCGTTTTCTGCCATCAGATTGCTTCTAAAGACGGCGGTTTCACTTGTCGGGAGTCGCTTCTGCCACCGGCAGTCGTGGCCGAGTGGTTAAGGCGTCTGACTTGAAATCAGATTCCCTCTGGGAGCGTAGGTTCGAGTCCTACCGACTGCGAAAATTTTCTCGCTCTCAAAAGATGGACGTTCAGCTGCATCCTAGCAGTTGCGTCACTACTAAACACGTGCGTCACCAGCAATGTGCAGTGTTATTTGATCCAGGGCGCAGCGTTACAGTCGAGCCCAGAAGCCGCAGCTCATCTCCTCGTCTCACAGCCGCCCACCGGCTTACTGGGCAGTGCAGATGTGTCCGTTTTAGCTTGCAGACGATGACGTGTAGCAATTGATGAGCTAACGCAAGTCGAATGTTTTACCGTGTGTATCTGCTAGATACTGCCTCTCATACGGTAGAGACTCACTCCTTCTTGTGTCTCGTTCTCTGCACACGAGTTGCCCCTGGCTGGCATCGATATAGCACGGGTTTTCTAGCGAAGTGAATATTACACGAATCTAGTCGACATGTTTGCTTGTTACGATGATGGAAGCAGAAGAAATGTGTGTGGGACTTCACTGCATCGGCTGCTCGCCTTTCAGCGTCCCTGTGTCTTATCAGACGAAGGTGACTGTGAAATTGGCAACGAGGCAGAGGTGAACAAACACATGCAAACAGCAACGTTCAACGTCAGCCGAAATAGCTCAGTTGGGAGAGCGTTAGACTGAAGATCTAAAGGTCCCTGGTTCGATCCCGGGTTTCGGCAGGTATTCGTTTTCATGCGACGCCAATGGAATTGCTCTGTGTTGGTGATGATGCAACTACCGCTGACAACAAAAATGACTCTCTCCTGTAGTTGTACTGGTTGTCTAGTGCATGCCATAAGAGGAACTCACTAGACAACTAACTCCCCTAGAAGCAAAAGAATCAAAAAAAGTCCTACCGACTGCGTTCCTTTTTCTGTGTCAGGTGGTGAAGAACGTCTTCAACGGAACCGTGAAACGAGCGAAAACGTGGGAAACATTGCATTCGAAATGCTTGCGAATTTTCCAATTGCCCCGTGAGTGTCGACAAAACATGTAAATTCTGTGCTCCAACGTATGAGACGTAACGACTGCTGCAATTTGTTGTTGCATCGTGTGTCAGCAGTCTTCGATAGTGTGTCACGAGCTTAGTGGGATAAGTTTGCAGACAGCATTTAGGCGACGTTTAATTAGTAACGGCCCCATGCAGCGATTGCACAACAGTAAAGGACATGAGTCAATGTACAGTTGTGCAGCGTGAGAGGTTTCACAGTATCGTGTGAGCCCGGATAGCTCAGTCGGTAGAGCATTAGGCTTTTAACCTAAGGGTCCAGGGTTCAAGTCCCTGTCCGGGCGGAAATTTTAATACTTTGGTAGCGATTCGTCTGGTAGCGGTGGAAACGCTACGGAAAATAATGAAGCTACGCCGTTTTCTGACACCACAGTGCTTTAAACGGTAGCAGTTGCATGTGTCGGGACAACACCGCGCTACCGGCAGTCGTGGCCGAGTGGTTAAGGCGTCTGACTCGAAATCCGATTCCCTCTGGGAGCGTAGGTTCGAATCCTACCGGCTGCGTACGATTTTGCGTAAAGAGGAGCAAACATTTTCGCACACATGTGACATGCGTGGGCGAATGCGGGTGCAAACCAGTGACGCCATTCTCAACAAGACGAAAGTTTCCGTTTAAGAATACTGAGTTTCGCGACGACCGCTGCTTACTGTGGCCATCGGTTCACCTCGCACTGACGCTGGGACTGCAGAAAGCCGTCGCTGAGATCGTGAGTACACAGATGTGCTCGAAAGTGTTGGACAGAGCGAACATTCATTTCTTTTTAAGAACCGCAATTCAATCATTCGAGTGCGGCAAAGGCGGTGGTGCAGCGTTTCTTTTCTTAAGATCTCGCAGCTGCTTGGAGGTATGTCCATCGTTTTAAGACGACAGAAAACTAGCGTCAGCGGTGCGTCAGTGGGAAGTCGGTGAAGTCGCCATTGGAGCCATAAGCCAGTAATTACAACATGCGAATCACTCGCACACCATGTAGCATGCACTACAACGCTCGCCCGAGGGACCGGACAGCTCAGTCGGTAGAGCGCTAGACCTTCAACCAAAGGGTCTCGGGTTCAAACCCCCGTCCAGGCGAAAATTGACACACTGTCGTAACAGCTAATGGAAACCCTACAGAATAGAGTGACGCCACGCCGTTTTCTGCCATCAGATTGCTTCTAAAGACGGCGGTTTCACTTGTCGGGAGTCGCTTCTGCCACCGGCAGTCGTGGCCGAGTGGTTAAGGCGTCTGACTTGAAATCAGATTCCCTCTGGGAGCGTAGGTTCGAGTCCTACCGACTGCGAAAATTTTCTCGCTCTCAAAAGATGGACGTTCAGCTGCATCCTAGCAGTTGCGTCACTACTAAACACGTGCGTCACCAGCAATGTGCAGTGTTATTTGATCCAGGGCGCAGCGTTACAGTCGAGCCCAGAAGCCGCAGCTCATCTCCTCGTCTCACAGCCGCCCACCGGCTTACTGGGCAGTGCAGATGTGTCCGTTTTAGCTTGCAGACGATGACGTGTAGCAATTGATGAGCTAACGCAAGTCGAATGTTTTACCGTGTGTATCTGCTAGATACTGCCTCTCATACGGTAGAGACTCACTCCTTCTTGTGTCTCGTTCTCTGCACACGAGTTGCCCCTGGCTGGCATCGATATAGCACGGGTTTTCTAGCGAAGTGAATATTACACGAGTCTAGTCGACATGTTTGCTTGTTACGATGATGGAAGCAGAAGAAATGTGTGTGGGACTTCACTGCATCGGCTGCTCGCCTTTCAGCGTCCCTGTGTCTTATCAGACGAAGGTGACTGTGAAATTGGCAACGAGGCAGAGGTGAACAAACACATGCAAACAGCAACGTTCAACGTCAGCCGAAATAGCTCAGTTGGGAGAGCGTTAGACTGAAGATCTAAAGGTCCCTGGTTCGATCCCGGGTTTCGGCAGGTATTCGTTTTCATGCGACGCCAATGGAATTGCTCTGTGTTGGTGATGATGCAACTACCGCTGACAACAAAAATGACTCTCTCCTGTAGTTGTACTGGTTGTCTAGTGCATGCCATAAGAGGAACTCACTAGACAACTAACTCCCCTAGAAGCAAAAGAATCAAAAAAAGTCCTACCGACTGCGTTCCTTTTTCTGTGTCAGGTGGTGAAGAACGTCTTCAACGGAACCGTGAAACGAGCGAAAACGTGGGAAACATTGCATTCGAAATGCTTGCGAATTTTCCAATTGCCCCGTGAGTGTCGACAAAACATGTAAATTCTGTGCTCCAACGTATGAGACGTAACGACTGCTGCAATTTGTTGTTGCATCGTGTGTCAGCAGTCTTCGATAGTGTGTCACGAGCTTAGTGGGATAAGTTTGCAGACAGCATTTAGGCGACGTTTAATTAGTAACGGCCCCATGCAGCGATTGCACAACAGTAAAGGACATGAGTCAATGTACAGTTGTGCAGCGTGAGAGGTTTCACAGTATCGTGTGAGCCCGGATAGCTCAGTCGGTAGAGTTCCGCCGCGGCCGCGGCCGTGTGCAGACGTGCGGTGGTGGTCGCTTCGCCTGTGCTTAAGAGCGCACGCAGCTGTTGGTACTGTAAGTACTACTTCACGAAAGTGATGGAGGATGAGTTGAGACGTTACACGCTACGATTTGGATTTCCGTATGGCTATGCTCGACCACAGGTTCACGAACTTATTGACTGGTTTTACGATCGATTAGGACTGCGAGATGACGAAGTTCTTGGGTTTTCGTATGATTTTCTTGCGAACGCTGTTTATGTAAAATTGATTAGTGACGATCCTTGCGTTCGTATTATGACCCTCACGGAAGGCACTGCGGATTTTGTGAATTCTAAAGGCGAAATTTGTAAAGTATCTGTTAGTCATGCTGGACTAGGGCTGCGAACCGTCCGTATATTTAATCTGCCTTTCGAAGTTAGCTTCGATAGAATTCGGCAAGCTTTGTCTCCCTACGGTAATGTCTTGCAAATTCATGCCGAGCAATGGAGGGGTTACAAACATTTCAATGTTGATAACGGCGTTCGGAATGCGAAAATTGATTTAACGAAGCACATCCCGTCCAACATTTTGGTGCAGGGTTTTCGAGCGCTGGTGATGTACGAAGGACAACCGCGAACTTGTGTAATATGTGGTTCTACCGACCATTTAAAATCTGCTTGTCCCCGTGTCCGGGCGGGTCGCCGAGGAATGCAACATCGTCTTACACCTCTCGATGGGCACGATGGCAATCGGTTGTCTTACGCGCGGACATTGATGGAGTCGCCTACGACACAACCGACGCTCCACCAACCGGCTGCGGTGACCCCAGACGCCGGCGCGGTCATTGTCAACAACTCTGCGGCAACCCCCGAATGTCCCGTTCGTAGTGATGTCACCGATATCGACAGCCACGCTGCACACCTGCAGGTTTCCCCGACTGTCGGCCTTCGTGCCGACCATGCCGGACCGACTCCCGTCCCTACTCCAACTACGTCCGTCGAGCTGAAACAGTTGTCGGATGGTGGCGACAGGTCGCGCGTTTCTTGCCCCCCTGACGTTGCGCCCCCCACGCCCCTCCCTCTCGGCAGTGACCTATCTGAGGAAGGGTCTACACACAGCCTCTTGACGGACGTCAAAACCGTTTCTGACGCCGACGCACCTCCCCCAAGAACTGGGAAATCTAAGCGGTCGGCACGGAAGCAGAGTGCGGAGGAGATCCGCACTCTGGAAAAGAAACTGCAGCGCACAATAAAGCAGATCCGAAAAGACGGAAGTGAACGCGGCGGCACAGATGACATGGGTTCCGTCGCGCGCCACGTGGGGGAGGCCGATATGGAGATGCATGTCGACCGTCCGAGTCCTGAGCTGATGGATACTGGCCATCAGCATACGCCAGCCGAGAAGTCTTGGGCAGACGAAAGTGAATAACACGGACCCTTTCTATCCCCACCATGCAAGATTATAAACTAGCCACAGTTAATTTGAATAGGATCGCATCCGATGTCAAACTTAAATGCTTGACCGACTATCTATATGCCGCCGATATAGATATAGTTTTCTTCCAAGAAGTTGTGTCCCCCAAGGTTGGAGAAATACCTGGGTATGATGCCATATTAAATCTTGGCACTGAGGCGGGCACTGCGATTTTATTCAAAGCTGGCATCGCTTACCAACCTACAGCGATTTTAGAAACGGGACGCGGCATTGCCGCCCAATTACAGGATTTGCTTCTCCTGAACGTGTACGCCCCGACAGGGTCCGCTGGCAGAAGGGACAGAAGTGAATTTTTTAGGGCTGAAGTTGTGACCTTATTGCCGAACGTTCGACTGAAGATCATCCTGGGTGGGGATTTCAACTGCGTTTTACGCAACGAAGATCAAATTCCGAATTTTAATTTTTGTCCCGAGCTACTAACGTTAACAAATGGTCTGCATTTACAAGATAGTTGGTGTCACCTTCGACCACACACGAAGGGCTATACCTATGTGAGCGCTGCTTCTTCTAGCCGTCTGGATAGGTTTTATGTTTCTCAAGATCTTTTACATACTATTCGTGATTGTGAACTATGGCCGCTCAGTTTTAGTGACCACACCGCATACCATCTAACGATTCGGCATGTGCGGCAGAAGACATTTTTGGGACGCGGCACGTGGCAGCTGAATGTCTCGCTGCTAGATGAAGCGGATTTACGGCGTTGCCTCGTTGACACCTGGCAGCAGTGCCTCCAGAGGCAGGCTCGGTATAGGGAGCGCGTTCTTTGGTGGACGGAGTTTGTTAAGCCGCGGATTAAGAAATGTATTTGCCAGTTTGCCAGGACCAGGGCTTATTGGAGGAAACGGTCTCTAGAATTTTATTTCCTCGGTTTACGCCAGCTGTACAGCGATCCATCTGCTTTGTCCGACAACCTGATCCGCATCAAGCGTATCAAAGCCAAAATTACTGCTTTAGTTCGTGACGCACTTGTTGGCACTCGGGTCCGATCGCGCTCTTCTGATGACATCTCCCACGAGTCCGCATCGTTATTCCATCTCATACGGGAAACCAAACGTGGTAAACAAAAAATTATTGCTCATCTGAAGGATGCTGGCGGGAATCTGTACAATGAACAGGGTGCTATCAAGACGCATGTCTTCAATTATTTTCGACAACATTATTCCGAGTCAGATACCGATCTATCGGCGGGGGATGATTTTTTAAACGACATCGCCTCCACAGTGGATCAGGATGATAACGCTGCTCTCTTGGCCAATGTCACTAACTCTGAAGTTAAGTCCATCCTCGCGTGCGCTGCCAAGAACAAAGCTGCCGGCTTAGACGGCCTGCCGGTCGAATTTTATTCACGGTTCTGGGATGTGATCGGCGACGAATTGACCGCCATGTATAACGAACTGTTATCGCATGCTGCCTTCCCCCCGCAGTTCACGGAAGGAATGGTTGTCCTGGTTCCTAAAACATCCAATCCGACTATGTTAAATGACTTTCGGCCAATTACGTTGCTTAACTCTGATTTCAAGATCTTGACTAGGATTATAAACACCAGGCTTAAAGTACTTCTTGGCAAAGTACTTGGCCCTTATCAGACGGGTGCAGTCAGTGGTCGATCGATGTTGAATGCCCTGTGTGAATATCGCGACCTGACTTATTTAACTTGGATTACCAACACTGATTTGGCGTTATTGTTTCTCGACTTCGATAAGGCGTTTGACAGAATTAATCACGGTTTTTTATTGCGCACAATGAGTCAAATGGGATTCAACCAGCGTTTTCGACAGCTTATTCAGAAATGTATCTGCGGAACGTCTTCACGCGTGAAGGTTAACGGCCAGTTAACCGCCCCCGTGCCCATACGACAAGCAGTGCGACAAGGGTGCCCCCTTTCTATGACGTTATTCTCGATCGCTATAGAGCCACTTCTTAAAAAGTTTTACGTAACTTTACACGGGTTGCAAACGTTAAACACCAAAACGGTCTGCCACGCCTATGCCGACGATATCAGTGTGCTTATTACTAACACCGAAGAGCTGGGGTCAGTTCGTCGGATTGTCCATCAGTACTCTGTCGCTTGTGGCGCTCGACTTCATGAGCGAAAGTCCAAAATCATGCCGTTAGGTCGCAACCCCACTTCCATCGATATTTCTTGGTTGGACAGGACCGAAGACCTGTGGCATCTAGGCCTGGTTATATCACCGAACCCCCAGGCCATGCTCCACGTGAATTGGGAACGCAAGCTTACCATCTTACGTGCGGTGATCAAAGAACATAACATGCGGTCTTTAGACCGGATGCAGAGGGCACAGTTTATTAATAGTTACGTTTTCAGTAAGCTCTATCACACTGCCGCTGTTTTACCAATCCCGACAGCCATTGCGAAAAAAATTTTAGCACTTGCTTGCTGGTATGTCTGGAGAGGGAACATCTTTAAAGTTTCCTTTAAAGCTACCTCGTTACTTCGTTCCCGAGGTGGCTTAGGCGTCAAAGACGTTGAATCCCAATGTGTGGCAACTTTTTTAACTCGTACTTCCCGCATACTACACAGTACCCCAAATAGTCTCACTGCACGGCTTTTCAACACCTTACGTCCAAAGGATTTGTCTGCGCCAACGCCTGTGGGCCACATTCATCCTGAGCTTGGCTATATCCGGCGGTATTATGTGGAGCTAAGCTATGTTCAGGACAACCCGCATCCGTTCAACACGGCGGCGACCTATCGTGCTCTTACTCAATGGCAGCTGGATAACCCAATTGAGAAGAAATATTTAGGCAAAAACTGGAGAAATGTCTGGAAGAACATTAGTTATCCGCTTCTTCGCTCCAGAGTTCGAGCTGTTTGGTATGACGCTGTCAATGAGGTGATTCCCACTGGAGAGAAATTGCACAAAATCAAGCTGCGGCCCACCCCGTTTTGTGAGAAGTGTAACCTAGTGGAAACGCTGCCGCATCTCTTCCACTGCAGGGATCAAACACAAATATGGCAGTGGACACGAAAGAAACTCGCTGTCGTTAATAGGACGTCGGATACTTCCATTCAACTTCAAGACGCGCTCCAACCAGACTGGCAGCTTTATCCTCAATCTAAGAATAATAGTTATGTCTGGCTCATGGGCCAGTTCGTCTATTACATGCTTGTCCATACAACGCCAACGCTACACGATTATCAGATGTACCTCATCGAAGAGTATTATGCGATTAAGAAATTGCGACAGTATAAAGACCAGTTTCAAAATTTTCTCACTATTGCTTTAAGTGATGGAAGAATTTAAGTTTACAGATCCATTGGACGGAGTTTTCTTTTTTTTTTTTTTCCACTACTTTGTTATATTGTTTGTTTCCATGGATTTGGTCTGCTCCGCACCATCAGATGCGGGTGATTTGCATCATGGGTCACACGACGGTACAGAGTGCACTGCACTCGGCCTCGAACATTTAATTGTATTTGGGAGTTCCTTTTCATTTTCAAATGACAGCACTTTACTTTTGGTTCCGCAGGGCGTCACCCAGAAGAGGCATCTCATTTGTTTACTTTCATTTCGCATTATCTTTCATCAAAGCTGCACGACGATTTAGTACGAACCAGGAGTTTCCAGCAGCTTCTATTCCTCCTATCAAGAGGCTTTACGATACGGGAAATGGTTGTTTGGCATGTCCCTGCTCTTGGTGTCACCACGTTACCAGCGCTCATCTTCCAACGCATGGCATGCTCAGGGTTTTGAGAAGCAGCAATCCACAATCAACCATCGGGAAACCGAATCCACAATACTAATCAACGACATGGACACTGGGACACTTATTCTACGTGAAGACCAACTTTGAGTATCTGCTGTGCTGGATTCATGGTGTGCTGCGTAATCCACAGACCAGACATGGATTTCTTTTTATCATTCTGTTTATATCTATAAAAATAATGGAACACACATGACGCCACATCGCAAATTAAACAAAATATAATAATGCATACATAACAATAAAATCAAATCACAAAACCATGCAATTGGGTGCGGGGTATGGCGGTGGCATCGTGGCCAGGCCTCCGGATCGCGACCCCTGCCCACCTTGCCGCCGGCTGCCTAGCACTCACGTGCATAAAAAAAATTGAAACAAAAATAAAAAACAAAAAAAAACAAAAAAAAAGAAGTGGATAGGATACCTGCCTTTCACCCAGGAGGCCCGTAAAAAAAAAAAAAAAAAAAAAAAAAATGGTGTAATGGTTAGCACTCTGGACTTTGAATCCAGCGATCCGAGTTCGAGTCTCGGTGGAACCTGACGCTACAAAAAAAAAAAAAAAAAAAAAAAAAAAAAAAAGGGGTATGATTCCTGCTTTGGGTGCAGGAGGTCCCGGGTTCAAATCCCGGACGAGCCCTGCCATTTTGACCGTGCTGAAGCGTAGGTGGAACTCAGCCCCGGTTGCAGCTCCTCAATGAAGAGTAGATGCCTGTTATATCACGTGGATATAACAAGAATGCGGCACCAGTAAAGTACGTAGGTGGAATTCGGTAGAAAGGCAGACGGTAATTTTGCATGCAACGGAAAACAAGGTTGTCTTTGCGGGATATGTGCACCGTGAGTGGAGATTCAGCTTAATTGTGCGACAGTCTACCCTCATCTTACTAGCGACGGCAACAACCAAGGGGTGGCATGTAAGATTGAGCGTGGCTAAGAGTTTCTCATTATTAGTTAGCATCACACTTTGACAGAGCTGTGACAAGGCGAGTAGGGTGAGCTCAGGAAAGCCAGTAGCAAGCGCACTTGAAGTAGCCCTGAAGAACCGGATTATAAATTTTGCCAGCCATAATGGAGCTAGGGGCGTTCTCAGTTACCAAATACCGGTGCAATAAGAGAGCAACAGTATTTGACAGTAAATTGACGCCCTATCCGTCTAGCCAGTTTAATCTCCTTTCTTTAAAAAAAAAAAAAAAAAAAAAAAGTCGGTAGAGCATTAGGCTTTTAACCTAAGGGTCCAGGGTTCAAGTCCCTGTCCGGGCGGAAATTTTAATACTTTGGTAGCGATTCGTCTGGTAGCGGTGGAAACGCTACGGAAAATAATGAAGCTACGCCGTTTTCTGACACCACAGTGCTTTAAACGGTAGCAGTTGCATGTGTCGGGACAACACCGCGCTACCGGCAGTCGTGGCCGAGTGGTTAAGGCGTCTGACTCGAAATCCGATTCCCTCTGGGAGCGTAGGTTCGAATCCTACCGGCTGCGTACGATTTTGCGTAAAGAGGAGCAAACATTTTCGCACACATGTGACATGCGTGGGCGAATGCGGGTGCAAACCAGTGACGCCATTCTCAACAAGACGAAAGTTTCCGTTTAAGAATACTGAGTTTCGCGACGACCGCTGCTTACTGTGGCCATCGGTTCACCTCGCACTGACGCTGGGACTGCAGAAAGCCGTCGCTGAGATCGTGAGTACACAGATGTGCTCGAAAGTGTTGGACAGAGCGAACATTCATTTCTTTTTAAGAACCGCAATTCAATCATTCGAGTGCGGCAAAGGCGGTGGTGCAGCGTTTCTTTTCTTAAGATCTCGCAGCTGCTTGGAGGTATGTCCATCGTTTTAAGACGACAGAAAACTAGCGTCAGCGGTGCGTCAGTGGGAAGTCGGTGAAGTCGCCATTGGAGCCATAAGCCAGTAATTACAACATGCGAATCACTCGCACACCATGTAGCATGCACTACAACGCTCGCCCGAGGGACCGGACAGCTCAGTCGGTAGAGCGCTAGACCTTCAACCAAAGGGTCTCGGGTTCAAACCCCCGTCCAGGCGAAAATTGACACACTGTCGTAACAGCTAATGGAAACCCTACAGAATAGAGTGACGCCACGCCGTTTTCTGCCATCAGATTGCTTCTAAAGACGGCGGTTTCACTTGTCGGGAGTCGCTTCTGCCACCGGCAGTCGTGGCCGAGTGGTTAAGGCGTCTGACTTGAAATCAGATTCCCTCTGGGAGCGTAGGTTCGAGTCCTACCGACTGCGAAAATTTTCTCGCTCTCAAAAGATGGACGTTCAGCTGCATCCTAGCAGTTGCGTCACTACTAAACACGTGCGTCACCAGCAATGTGCAGTGTTATTTGATCCAGGGCGCAGCGTTACAGTCGAGCCCAGAAGCCGCAGCTCATCTCCTCGTCTCACAGCCGCCCACCGGCTTACTGGGCAGTGCAGATGTGTCCGTTTTAGCTTGCAGACGATGACGTGTAGCAATTGATGAGCTAACGCAAGTCGAATGTTTTACCGTGTGTATCTGCTAGATACTGCCTCTCATACGGTAGAGACTCACTCCTTCTTGTGTCTCGTTCTCTGCACACGAGTTGCCCCTGGCTGGCATCGATATAGCACGGGTTTTCTAGCGAAGTGAATATTACACGAGTCTAGTCGACATGTTTGCTTGTTACGATGATGGAAGCAGAAGAAATGTGTGTGGGACTTCACTGCATCGGCTGCTCGCCTTTCAGCGTCCCTGTGTCTTATCAGACGAAGGTGACTGTGAAATTGGCAACGAGGCAGAGGTGAACAAACACATGCAAACAGCAACGTTCAACGTCAGCCGAAATAGCTCAGTTGGGAGAGCGTTAGACTGAAGATCTAAAGGTCCCTGGTTCGATCCCGGGTTTCGGCAGGTATTCGTTTTCATGCGACGCCAATGGAATTGCTCTGTGTTGGTGATGATGCAACTACCGCTGACAACAAAAATGACTCTCTCCTGTAGTTGTACTGGTTGTCTAGTGCATGCCATAAGAGGAACTCACTAGACAACTAACTCCCCTAGAAGCAAAAGAATCAAAAAAAGTCCTACCGACTGCGTTCCTTTTTCTGTGTCAGGTGGTGAAGAACGTCTTCAACGGAACCGTGAAACGAGCGAAAACGTGGGAAACATTGCATTCGAAATGCTTGCGAATTTTCCAATTGCCCCGTGAGTGTCGACAAAACATGTAAATTCTGTGCTCCAACGTATGAGACGTAACGACTGCTGCAATTTGTTGTTGCATCGTGTGTCAGCAGTCTTCGATAGTGTGTCACGAGCTTAGTGGGATAAGTTTGCAGACAGCATTTAGGCGACGTTTAATTAGTAACGGCCCCATGCAGCGATTGCACAACAGTAAAGGACATGAGTCAATGTACAGTTGTGCAGCGTGAGAGGTTTCACAGTATCGTGTGAGCCCGGATAGCTCAGTCGGTAGAGTTCCGCCGCGGCCGCGGCCGTGTGCAGACGTGCGGTGGTGGTCGCTTCGCCTGTGCTTAAGAGCGCACGCAGCTGTTGGTACTGTAAGTACTACTTCACGAAAGTGATGGAGGATGAGTTGAGACGTTACACGCTACGATTTGGATTTCCGTATGGCTATGCTCGACCACAGGTTCACGAACTTATTGACTGGTTTTACGATCGATTAGGACTGCGAGATGACGAAGTTCTTGGGTTTTCGTATGATTTTCTTGCGAACGCTGTTTATGTAAAATTGATTAGTGACGATCCTTGCGTTCGTATTATGACCCTCACGGAAGGCACTGCGGATTTTGTGAATTCTAAAGGCGAAATTTGTAAAGTATCTGTTAGTCATGCTGGACTAGGGCTGCGAACCGTCCGTATATTTAATCTGCCTTTCGAAGTTAGCTTCGATAGAATTCGGCAAGCTTTGTCTCCCTACGGTAATGTCTTGCAAATTCATGCCGAGCAATGGAGGGGTTACAAACATTTCAATGTTGATAACGGCGTTCGGAATGCGAAAATTGATTTAACGAAGCACATCCCGTCCAACATTTTGGTGCAGGGTTTTCGAGCGCTGGTGATGTACGAAGGACAACCGCGAACTTGTGTAATATGTGGTTCTACCGACCATTTAAAATCTGCTTGTCCCCGTGTCCGGGCGGGTCGCCGAGGAATGCAACATCGTCTTACACCTCTCGATGGGCACGATGGCAATCGGTTGTCTTACGCGCGGACATTGATGGAGTCGCCTACGACACAACCGACGCTCCACCAACCGGCTGCGGTGACCCCAGACGCCGGCGCGGTCATTGTCAACAACTCTGCGGCAACCCCCGAATGTCCCGTTCGTAGTGATGTCACCGATATCGACAGCCACGCTGCACACCTGCAGGTTTCCCCGACTGTCGGCCTTCGTGCCGACCATGCCGGACCGACTCCCGTCCCTACTCCAACTACGTCCGTCGAGCTGAAACAGTTGTCGGATGGTGGCGACAGGTCGCGCGTTTCTTGCCCCCCTGACGTTGCGCCCCCCACGCCCCTCCCTCTCGGCAGTGACCTATCTGAGGAAGGGTCTACACACAGCCTCTTGACGGACGTCAAAACCGTTTCTGACGCCGACGCACCTCCCCCAAGAACTGGGAAATCTAAGCGGTCGGCACGGAAGCAGAGTGCGGAGGAGATCCGCACTCTGGAAAAGAAACTGCAGCGCACAATAAAGCAGATCCGAAAAGACGGAAGTGAACGCGGCGGCACAGATGACATGGGTTCCGTCGCGCGCCACGTGGGGGAGGCCGATATGGAGATGCATGTCGACCGTCCGAGTCCTGAGCTGATGGATACTGGCCATCAGCATACGCCAGCCGAGAAGTCTTGGGCAGACGAAAGTGAATAACACGGACCCTTTCTATCCCCACCATGCAAGATTATAAACTAGCCACAGTTAATTTGAATAGGATCGCATCCGATGTCAAACTTAAATGCTTGACCGACTATCTATATGCCGCCGATATAGATATAGTTTTCTTCCAAGAAGTTGTGTCCCCCAAGGTTGGAGAAATACCTGGGTATGATGCCATATTAAATCTTGGCACTGAGGCGGGCACTGCGATTTTATTCAAAGCTGGCATCGCTTACCAACCTACAGCGATTTTAGAAACGGGACGCGGCATTGCCGCCCAATTACAGGATTTGCTTCTCCTGAACGTGTACGCCCCGACAGGGTCCGCTGGCAGAAGGGACAGAAGTGAATTTTTTAGGGCTGAAGTTGTGACCTTATTGCCGAACGTTCGACTGAAGATCATCCTGGGTGGGGATTTCAACTGCGTTTTACGCAACGAAGATCAAATTCCGAATTTTAATTTTTGTCCCGAGCTACTAACGTTAACAAATGGTCTGCATTTACAAGATAGTTGGTGTCACCTTCGACCACACACGAAGGGCTATACCTATGTGAGCGCTGCTTCTTCTAGCCGTCTGGATAGGTTTTATGTTTCTCAAGATCTTTTACATACTATTCGTGATTGTGAACTATGGCCGCTCAGTTTTAGTGACCACACCGCATACCATCTAACGATTCGGCATGTGCGGCAGAAGACATTTTTGGGACGCGGCACGTGGCAGCTGAATGTCTCGCTGCTAGATGAAGCGGATTTACGGCGTTGCCTCGTTGACACCTGGCAGCAGTGCCTCCAGAGGCAGGCTCGGTATAGGGAGCGCGTTCTTTGGTGGACGGAGTTTGTTAAGCCGCGGATTAAGAAATGTATTTGCCAGTTTGCCAGGACCAGGGCTTATTGGAGGAAACGGTCTCTAGAATTTTATTTCCTCGGTTTACGCCAGCTGTACAGCGATCCATCTGCTTTGTCCGACAACCTGATCCGCATCAAGCGTATCAAAGCCAAAATTACTGCTTTAGTTCGTGACGCACTTGTTGGCACTCGGGTCCGATCGCGCTCTTCTGATGACATCTCCCACGAGTCCGCATCGTTATTCCATCTCATACGGGAAACCAAACGTGGTAAACAAAAAATTATTGCTCATCTGAAGGATGCTGGCGGGAATCTGTACAATGAACAGGGTGCTATCAAGACGCATGTCTTCAATTATTTTCGACAACATTATTCCGAGTCAGATACCGATCTATCGGCGGGGGATGATTTTTTAAACGACATCGCCTCCACAGTGGATCAGGATGATAACGCTGCTCTCTTGGCCAATGTCACTAACTCTGAAGTTAAGTCCATCCTCGCGTGCGCTGCCAAGAACAAAGCTGCCGGCTTAGACGGCCTGCCGGTCGAATTTTATTCACGGTTCTGGGATGTGATCGGCGACGAATTGACCGCCATGTATAACGAACTGTTATCGCATGCTGCCTTCCCCCCGCAGTTCACGGAAGGAATGGTTGTCCTGGTTCCTAAAACATCCAATCCGACTATGTTAAATGACTTTCGGCCAATTACGTTGCTTAACTCTGATTTCAAGATCTTGACTAGGATTATAAACACCAGGCTTAAAGTACTTCTTGGCAAAGTACTTGGCCCTTATCAGACGGGTGCAGTCAGTGGTCGATCGATGTTGAATGCCCTGTGTGAATATCGCGACCTGACTTATTTAACTTGGATTACCAACACTGATTTGGCGTTATTGTTTCTCGACTTCGATAAGGCGTTTGACAGAATTAATCACGGTTTTTTATTGCGCACAATGAGTCAAATGGGATTCAACCAGCGTTTTCGACAGCTTATTCAGAAATGTATCTGCGGAACGTCTTCACGCGTGAAGGTTAACGGCCAGTTAACCGCCCCCGTGCCCATACGACAAGCAGTGCGACAAGGGTGCCCCCTTTCTATGACGTTATTCTCGATCGCTATAGAGCCACTTCTTAAAAAGTTTTACGTAACTTTACACGGGTTGCAAACGTTAAACACCAAAACGGTCTGCCACGCCTATGCCGACGATATCAGTGTGCTTATTACTAACACCGAAGAGCTGGGGTCAGTTCGTCGGATTGTCCATCAGTACTCTGTCGCTTGTGGCGCTCGACTTCATGAGCGAAAGTCCAAAATCATGCCGTTAGGTCGCAACCCCACTTCCATCGATATTTCTTGGTTGGACAGGACCGAAGACCTGTGGCATCTAGGCCTGGTTATATCACCGAACCCCCAGGCCATGCTCCACGTGAATTGGGAACGCAAGCTTACCATCTTACGTGCGGTGATCAAAGAACATAACATGCGGTCTTTAGACCGGATGCAGAGGGCACAGTTTATTAATAGTTACGTTTTCAGTAAGCTCTATCACACTGCCGCTGTTTTACCAATCCCGACAGCCATTGCGAAAAAAATTTTAGCACTTGCTTGCTGGTATGTCTGGAGAGGGAACATCTTTAAAGTTTCCTTTAAAGCTACCTCGTTACTTCGTTCCCGAGGTGGCTTAGGCGTCAAAGACGTTGAATCCCAATGTGTGGCAACTTTTTTAACTCGTACTTCCCGCATACTACACAGTACCCCAAATAGTCTCACTGCACGGCTTTTCAACACCTTACGTCCAAAGGATTTGTCTGCGCCAACGCCTGTGGGCCACATTCATCCTGAGCTTGGCTATATCCGGCGGTATTATGTGGAGCTAAGCTATGTTCAGGACAACCCGCATCCGTTCAACACGGCGGCGACCTATCGTGCTCTTACTCAATGGCAGCTGGATAACCCAATTGAGAAGAAATATTTAGGCAAAAACTGGAGAAATGTCTGGAAGAACATTAGTTATCCGCTTCTTCGCTCCAGAGTTCGAGCTGTTTGGTATGACGCTGTCAATGAGGTGATTCCCACTGGAGAGAAATTGCACAAAATCAAGCTGCGGCCCACCCCGTTTTGTGAGAAGTGTAACCTAGTGGAAACGCTGCCGCATCTCTTCCACTGCAGGGATCAAACACAAATATGGCAGTGGACACGAAAGAAACTCGCTGTCGTTAATAGGACGTCGGATACTTCCATTCAACTTCAAGACGCGCTCCAACCAGACTGGCAGCTTTATCCTCAATCTAAGAATAATAGTTATGTCTGGCTCATGGGCCAGTTCGTCTATTACATGCTTGTCCATACAACGCCAACGCTACACGATTATCAGATGTACCTCATCGAAGAGTATTATGCGATTAAGAAATTGCGACAGTATAAAGACCAGTTTCAAAATTTTCTCACTATTGCTTTAAGTGATGGAAGAATTTAAGTTTACAGATCCATTGGACGGAGTTTTCTTTTTTTTTTTTTTCCACTACTTTGTTATATTGTTTGTTTCCATGGATTTGGTCTGCTCCGCACCATCAGATGCGGGTGATTTGCATCATGGGTCACACGACGGTACAGAGTGCACTGCACTCGGCCTCGAACATTTAATTGTATTTGGGAGTTCCTTTTCATTTTCAAATGACAGCACTTTACTTTTGGTTCCGCAGGGCGTCACCCAGAAGAGGCATCTCATTTGTTTACTTTCATTTCGCATTATCTTTCATCAAAGCTGCACGACGATTTAGTACGAACCAGGAGTTTCCAGCAGCTTCTATTCCTCCTATCAAGAGGCTTTACGATACGGGAAATGGTTGTTTGGCATGTCCCTGCTCTTGGTGTCACCACGTTACCAGCGCTCATCTTCCAACGCATGGCATGCTCAGGGTTTTGAGAAGCAGCAATCCACAATCAACCATCGGGAAACCGAATCCACAATACTAATCAACGACATGGACACTGGGACACTTATTCTACGTGAAGACCAACTTTGAGTATCTGCTGTGCTGGATTCATGGTGTGCTGCGTAATCCACAGACCAGACATGGATTTCTTTTTATCATTCTGTTTATATCTATAAAAATAATGGAACACACATGACGCCACATCGCAAATTAAACAAAATATAATAATGCATACATAACAATAAAATCAAATCACAAAACCATGCAATTGGGTGCGGGGTATGGCGGTGGCATCGTGGCCAGGCCTCCGGATCGCGACCCCTGCCCACCTTGCCGCCGGCTGCCTAGCACTCACGTGCATAAAAAAAATTGAAACAAAAATAAAAAACAAAAAAAAACAAAAAAAAAGAAGTGGATAGGATACCTGCCTTTCACCCAGGAGGCCCGTAAAAAAAAAAAAAAAAAAAAAAAATGGTGTAATGGTTAGCACTCTGGACTTTGAATCCAGCGATCCGAGTTCGAGTCTCGGTGGAACCTGACGCTACAAAAAAAAAAAAAAAAAAAAAAAAAAAAAAAAGGGGTATGATTCCTGCTTTGGGTGCAGGAGGTCCCGGGTTCAAATCCCGGACGAGCCCTGCCATTTTGACCGTGCTGAAGCGTAGGTGGAACTCAGCCCCGGTTGCAGCTCCTCAATGAAGAGTAGATGCCTGTTATATCACGTGGATATAACAAGAATGCGGCACCAGTAAAGTACGTAGGTGGAATTCGGTAGAAAGGCAGACGGTAATTTTGCATGCAACGGAAAACAAGGTTGTCTTTGCGGGATATGTGCACCGTGAGTGGAGATTCAGCTTAATTGTGCGACAGTCTACCCTCATCTTACTAGCGACGGCAACAACCAAGGGGTGGCATGTAAGATTGAGCGTGGCTAAGAGTTTCTCATTATTAGTTAGCATCACACTTTGACAGAGCTGTGACAAGGCGAGTAGGGTGAGCTCAGGAAAGCCAGTAGCAAGCGCACTTGAAGTAGCCCTGAAGAACCGGATTATAAATTTTGCCAGCCATAATGGAGCTAGGGGCGTTCTCAGTTACCAAATACCGGTGCAATAAGAGAGCAACAGTATTTGACAGTAAATTGACGCCCTATCCGTCTAGCCAGTTTAATCTCCTTTCTTTAAAAAAAAAAAAAAAAAAAAAAAGTCGGTAGAGCATTAGGCTTTTAACCTAAGGGTCCAGGGTTCAAGTCCCTGTCCGGGCGGAAATTTTAATACTTTGGTAGCGATTCGTCTGGTAGCGGTGGAAACGCTACGGAAAATAATGAAGCTACGCCGTTTTCTGACACCACAGTGCTTTAAACGGTAGCAGTTGCATGTGTCGGGACAACACCGCGCTACCGGCAGTCGTGGCCGAGTGGTTAAGGCGTCTGACTCGAAATCCGATTCCCTCTGGGAGCGTAGGTTCGAATCCTACCGGCTGCGTACGATTTTGCGTAAAGAGGAGCAAACATTTTCGCACACATGTGACATGCGTGGGCGAATGCGGGTGCAAACCAGTGACGCCATTCTCAACAAGACGAAAGTTTCCGTTTAAGAATACTGAGTTTCGCGACGACCGCTGCTTACTGTGGCCATCGGTTCACCTCGCACTGACGCTGGGACTGCAGAAAGCCGTCGCTGAGATCGTGAGTACACAGATGTGCTCGAAAGTGTTGGACAGAGCGAACATTCATTTCTTTTTAAGAATCGCAATTCAATCATTCGAGTGCGGCAAAGGCGGTGGTGCAGCGTTTCTTTTCTTAAGATCTCGCAGCTGCTTGGAGGTATGTCCATCGTTTTAAGACGACAGAAAACTAGCGTCAGCGGTGCGTCAGTGGGAAGTCGGTGAAGTCGCCATTGGAGCCATAAGCCAGTAATTACAACATGCGAATCACTCGCACACCATGTAGCATGCACTACAACGCTCGCCCGAGGGACCGGACAGCTCAGTCGGTAGAGCGCTAGACCTTCAACCAAAGGGTCTCGGGTTCAAACCCCCGTCCAGGCGAAAATTGACACACTGTCGTAACAGCTAATGGAAACCCTACAGAATAGAGTGACGCCACGCCGTTTTCTGCCATCAGATTGCTTCTAAAGACGGCGGTTTCACTTGTCGGGAGTCGCTTCTGCCACCGGCAGTCGTGGCCGAGTGGTTAAGGCGTCTGACTTGAAATCAGATTCCCTCTGGGAGCGTAGGTTCGAGTCCTACCGACTGCGAAAATTTTCTCGCTCTCAAAAGATGGACGTTCAGCTGCATCCTAGCAGTTGCGTCACTACTAAACACGTGCGTCACCAGCAATGTGCAGTGTTATTTGATCCAGGGCGCAGCGTTACAGTCGAGCCCAGAAGCCGCAGCTCATCTCCTCGTCTCACAGCCGCCCACCGGCTTACTGGGCAGTGCAGATGTGTCCGTTTTAGCTTGCAGACGATGACGTGTAGCAATTGATGAGCTAACGCAAGTCGAATGTTTTACCGTGTGTATCTGCTAGATACTGCCTCTCATACGGTAGAGACTCACTCCTTCTTGTGTCTCGTTCTCTGCACACGAGTTGCCCCTGGCTGGCATCGATATAGCACGGGTTTTCTAGCGAAGTGAATATTACACGAGTCTAGTCGACATGTTTGCTTGTTACGATGATGGAAGCAGAAGAAATGTGTGTGGGACTTCACTGCATCGGCTGCTCGCCTTTCAGCGTCCCTGTGTCTTATCAGACGAAGGTGACTGTGAAATTGGCAACGAGGCAGAGGTGAACAAACACATGCAAACAGCAACGTTCAACGTCAGCCGAAATAGCTCAGTTGGGAGAGCGTTAGACTGAAGATCTAAAGGTCCCTGGTTCGATCCCGGGTTTCGGCAGGTATTCGTTTTCATGCGACGCCAATGGAATTGCTCTGTGTTGGTGATGATGCAACTACCGCTGACAACAAAAATGACTCTCTCCTGTAGTTGTACTGGTTGTCTAGTGCATGCCATAAGAGGAACTCACTAGACAACTAACTCCCCTAGAAGCAAAAGAATCAAAAAAAGTCCTACCGACTGCGTTCCTTTTTCTGTGTCAGGTGGTGAAGAACGTCTTCAACGGAACCGTGAAACGAGCGAAAACGTGGGAAACATTGCATTCGAAATGCTTGCGAATTTTCCAATTGCCCCGTGAGTGTCGACAAAACATGTAAATTCTGTGCTCCAACGTATGAGACGTAACGACTGCTGCAATTTGTTGTTGCATCGTGTGTCAGCAGTCTTCGATAGTGTGTCACGAGCTTAGTGGGATAAGTTTGCAGACAGCATTTAGGCGACGTTTAATTAGTAACGGCCCCATGCAGCGATTGCACAACAGTAAAGGACATGAGTCAATGTACAGTTGTGCAGCGTGAGAGGTTTCACAGTATCGTGTGAGCCCGGATAGCTCAGTCGGTAGAGCATTAGGCTTTTAACCTAAGGGTCCAGGGTTCAAGTCCCTGTCCGGGCGGAAATTTTAATACTTTGGTAGCGATTCGTCTGGTAGCGGTGGAAACGCTACGGAAAATAATGAAGCTACGCCGTTTTCTGACACCACAGTGCTTTAAACGGTAGCAGTTGCATGTGTCGGGACAACACCGCGCTACCGGCAGTCGTGGCCGAGTGGTTAAGGCGTCTGACTCGAAATCCGATTCCCTCTGGGAGCGTAGGTTCGAATCCTACCGGCTGCGTACGATTTTGCGTAAAGAGGAGCAAACATTTTCGCACACATGTGACATGCGTGGGCGAATGCGGGTGCAAACCAGTGACGCCATTCTCAACAAGACGAAAGTTTCCGTTTAAGAATACTGAGTTTCGCGACGACCGCTGCTTACTGTGGCCATCGGTTCACCTCGCACTGACGCTGGGACTGCAGAAAGCCGTCGCTGAGATCGTGAGTACACAGATGTGCTCGAAAGTGTTGGACAGAGCGAACATTCATTTCTTTTTAAGAATCGCAATTCAATCATTCGAGTGCGGCAAAGGCGGTGGTGCAGCGTTTCTTTTCTTAAGATCTCGCAGCTGCTTGGAGGTATGTCCATCGTTTTAAGACGACAGAAAACTAGCGTCAGCGGTGCGTCAGTGGGAAGTCGGTGAAGTCGCCATTGGAGCCATAAGCCAGTAATTACAACATGCGAATCACTCGCACACCATGTAGCATGCACTACAACGCTCGCCCGAGGGACCGGACAGCTCAGTCGGTAGAGCGCTAGACCTTCAACCAAAGGGTCTCGGGTTCAAACCCCCGTCCAGGCGAAAATTGACACACTGTCGTAACAGCTAATGGAAACCCTACAGAATAGAGTGACGCCACGCCGTTTTCTGCCATCAGATTGCTTCTAAAGACGGCGGTTTCACTTGTCGGGAGTCGCTTCTGCCACCGGCAGTCGTGGCCGAGTGGTTAAGGCGTCTGACTTGAAATCAGATTCCCTCTGGGAGCGTAGGTTCGAGTCCTACCGACTGCGAAAATTTTCTCGCTCTCAAAAGATGGACGTTCAGCTGCATCCTAGCAGTTGCGTCACTACTAAACACGTGCGTCACCAGCAATGTGCAGTGTTATTTGATCCAGGGCGCAGCGTTACAGTCGAGCCCAGAAGCCGCAGCTCATCTCCTCGTCTCACAGCCGCCCACCGGCTTACTGGGCAGTGCAGATGTGTCCGTTTTAGCTTGCAGACGATGACGTGTAGCAATTGATGAGCTAACGCAAGTCGAATGTTTTACCGTGTGTATCTGCTAGATACTGCCTCTCATACGGTAGAGACTCACTCCTTCTTGTGTCTCGTTCTCTGCACACGAGTTGCCCCTGGCTGGCATCGATATAGCACGGGTTTTCTAGCGAAGTGAATATTACACGAGTCTAGTCGACATGTTTGCTTGTTACGATGATGGAAGCAGAAGAAATGTGTGTGGGACTTCACTGCATCGGCTGCTCGCCTTTCAGCGTCCCTGTGTCTTATCAGACGAAGGTGACTGTGAAATTGGCAACGAGGCAGAGGTGAACAAACACATGCAAACAGCAACGTTCAACGTCAGCCGAAATAGCTCAGTTGGGAGAGCGTTAGACTGAAGATCTAAAGGTCCCTGGTTCGATCCCGGGTTTCGGCAGGTATTCGTTTTCATGCGACGCCAATGGAATTGCTCTGTGTTGGTGATGATGCAACTACCGCTGACAACAAAAATGACTCTCTCCTGTAGTTGTACTGGTTGTCTAGTGCATGCCATAAGAGGAACTCACTAGACAACTAACTCCCCTAGAAGCAAAAGAATCAAAAAAAGTCCTACCGACTGCGTTCCTTTTTCTGTGTCAGGTGGTGAAGAACGTCTTCAACGGAACCGTGAAACGAGCGAAAACGTGGGAAACATTGCATTCGAAATGCTTGCGAATTTTCCAATTGCCCCGTGAGTGTCGACAAAACATGTAAATTCTGTGCTCCAACGTATGAGACGTAACGACTGCTGCAATTTGTTGTTGCATCGTGTGTCAGCAGTCTTCGATAGTGTGTCACGAGCTTAGTGGGATAAGTTTGCAGACAGCATTTAGGCGACGTTTAATTAGTAACGGCCCCATGCAGCGATTGCACAACAGTAAAGGACATGAGTCAATGTACAGTTGTGCAGCGTGAGAGGTTTCACAGTATCGTGTGAGCCCGGATAGCTCAGTCGGTAGAGCATTAGGCTTTTAACCTAAGGGTCCAGGGTTCAAGTCCCTGTCCGGGCGGAAATTTTAATACTTTGGTAGCGATTCGTCTGGTAGCGGTGGAAACGCTACGGAAAATAATGAAGCTACGCCGTTTTCTGACACCACAGTGCTTTAAACGGTAGCAGTTGCATGTGTCGGGACAACACCGCGCTACCGGCAGTCGTGGCCGAGTGGTTAAGGCGTCTGACTCGAAATCCGATTCCCTCTGGGAGCGTAGGTTCGAATCCTACCGGCTGCGTACGATTTTGCGTAAAGAGGAGCAAACATTTTCGCACACATGTGACATGCGTGGGCGAATGCGGGTGCAAACCAGTGACGCCATTCTCAACAAGACGAAAGTTTCCGTTTAAGAATACTGAGTTTCGCGACGACCGCTGCTTACTGTGGCCATCGGTTCACCTCGCACTGACGCTGGGACTGCAGAAAGCCGTCGCTGAGATCGTGAGTACACAGATGTGCTCGAAAGTGTTGGACAGAGCGAACATTCATTTCTTTTTAAGAACCGCAATTCAATCATTCGAGTGCGGCAAAGGCGGTGGTGCAGCGTTTCTTTTCTTAAGATCTCGCAGCTGCTTGGAGGTATGTCCATCGTTTTAAGACGACAGAAAACTAGCGTCAGCGGTGCGTCAGTGGGAAGTCGGTGAAGTCGCCATTGGAGCCATAAGCCAGTAATTACAACATGCGAATCACTCGCACACCATGTAGCATGCACTACAACGCTCGCCCGAGGGACCGGACAGCTCAGTCGGTAGAGCGCTAGACCTTCAACCAAAGGGTCTCGGGTTCAAACCCCCGTCCAGGCGAAAATTGACACACTGTCGTAACAGCTAATGGAAACCCTACAGAATAGAGTGACGCCACGCCGTTTTCTGCCATCAGATTGCTTCTAAAGACGGCGGTTTCACTTGTCGGGAGTCGCTTCTGCCACCGGCAGTCGTGGCCGAGTGGTTAAGGCGTCTGACTTGAAATCAGATTCCCTCTGGGAGCGTAGGTTCGAGTCCTACCGACTGCGAAAATTTTCTCGCTCTCAAAAGATGGACGTTCAGCTGCATCCTAGCAGTTGCGTCACTACTAAACACGTGCGTCACCAGCAATGTGCAGTGTTATTTGATCCAGGGCGCAGCGTTACAGTCGAGCCCAGAAGCCGCAGCTCATCTCCTCGTCTCACAGCCGCCCACCGGCTTACTGGGCAGTGCAGATGTGTCCGTTTTAGCTTGCAGACGATGACGTGTAGCAATTGATGAGCTAACGCAAGTCGAATGTTTTACCGTGTGTATCTGCTAGATACTGCCTCTCATACGGTAGAGACTCACTCCTTCTTGTGTCTCGTTCTCTGCACACGAGTTGCCCCTGGCTGGCATCGATATAGCACGGGTTTTCTAGCGAAGTGAATATTACACGAGTCTAGTCGACATGTTTGCTTGTTACGATGATGGAAGCAGAAGAAATGTGTGTGGGACTTCACTGCATCGGCTGCTCGCCTTTCAGCGTCCCTGTGTCTTATCAGACGAAGGTGACTGTGAAATTGGCAACGAGGCAGAGGTGAACAAACACATGCAAACAGCAACGTTCAACGTCAGCCGAAATAGCTCAGTTGGGAGAGCGTTAGACTGAAGATCTAAAGGTCCCTGGTTCGATCCCGGGTTTCGGCAGGTATTCGTTTTCATGCGACGCCAATGGAATTGCTCTGTGTTGGTGATGATGCAACTACCGCTGACAACAAAAATGACTCTCTCCTGTAGTTGTACTGGTTGTCTAGTGCATGCCATAAGAGGAACTCACTAGACAACTAACTCCCCTAGAAGCAAAAGAATCAAAAAAAGTCCTACCGACTGCGTTCCTTTTTCTGTGTCAGGTGGTGAAGAACGTCTTCAACGGAACCGTGAAACGAGCGAAAACGTGGGAAACATTGCATTCGAAATGCTTGCGAATTTTCCAATTGCCCCGTGAGTGTCGACAAAACATGTAAATTCTGTGCTCCAACGTATGAGACGTAACGACTGCTGCAATTTGTTGTTGCATCGTGTGTCAGCAGTCTTCGATAGTGTGTCACGAGCTTAGTGGGATAAGTTTGCAGACAGCATTTAGGCGACGTTTAATTAGTAACGGCCCCATGCAGCGATTGCACAACAGTAAAGGACATGAGTCAATGTACAGTTGTGCAGCGTGAGAGGTTTCACAGTATCGTGTGAGCCCGGATAGCTCAGTCGGTAGAGCATTAGGCTTTTAACCTAAGGGTCCAGGGTTCAAGTCCCTGTCCGGGCGGAAATTTTAATACTTTGGTAGCGATTCGTCTGGTAGCGGTGGAAACGCTACGGAAAATAATGAAGCTACGCCGTTTTCTGACACCACAGTGCTTTAAACGGTAGCAGTTGCATGTGTCGGGACAACACCGCGCTACCGGCAGTCGTGGCCGAGTGGTTAAGGCGTCTGACTCGAAATCCGATTCCCTCTGGGAGCGTAGGTTCGAATCCTACCGGCTGCGTACGATTTTGCGTAAAGAGGAGCAAACATTTTCGCACACATGTGACATGCGTGGGCGAATGCGGGTGCAAACCAGTGACGCCATTCTCAACAAGACGAAAGTTTCCGTTTAAGAATACTGAGTTTCGCGACGACCGCTGCTTACTGTGGCCATCGGTTCACCTCGCACTGACGCTGGGACTGCAGAAAGCCGTCGCTGAGATCGTGAGTACACAGATGTGCTCGAAAGTGTTGGACAGAGCGAACATTCATTTCTTTTTAAGAACCGCAATTCAATCATTCGAGTGCGGCAAAGGCGGTGGTGCAGCGTTTCTTTTCTTAAGATCTCGCAGCTGCTTGGAGGTATGTCCATCGTTTTAAGACGACAGAAAACTAGCGTCAGCGGTGCGTCAGTGGGAAGTCGGTGAAGTCGCCATTGGAGCCATAAGCCAGTAATTACAACATGCGAATCACTCGCACACCATGTAGCATGCACTACAACGCTCGCCCGAGGGACCGGACAGCTCAGTCGGTAGAGCGCTAGACCTTCAACCAAAGGGTCTCGGGTTCAAACCCCCGTCCAGGCGAAAATTGACACACTGTCGTAACAGCTAATGGAAACCCTACAGAATAGAGTGACGCCACGCCGTTTTCTGCCATCAGATTGCTTCTAAAGACGGCGGTTTCACTTGTCGGGAGTCGCTTCTGCCACCGGCAGTCGTGGCCGAGTGGTTAAGGCGTCTGACTTGAAATCAGATTCCCTCTGGGAGCGTAGGTTCGAGTCCTACCGACTGCGAAAATTTTCTCGCTCTCAAAAGATGGACGTTCAGCTGCATCCTAGCAGTTGCGTCACTACTAAACACGTGCGTCACCAGCAATGTGCAGTGTTATTTGATCCAGGGCGCAGCGTTACAGTCGAGCCCAGAAGCCGCAGCTCATCTCCTCGTCTCACAGCCGCCCACCGGCTTACTGGGCAGTGCAGATGTGTCCGTTTTAGCTTGCAGACGATGACGTGTAGCAATTGATGAGCTAACGCAAGTCGAATGTTTTACCGTGTGTATCTGCTAGATACTGCCTCTCATACGGTAGAGACTCACTCCTTCTTGTGTCTCGTTCTCTGCACACGAGTTGCCCCTGGCTGGCATCGATATAGCACGGGTTTTCTAGCGAAGTGAATATTACACGAGTCTAGTCGACATGTTTGCTTGTTACGATGATGGAAGCAGAAGAAATGTGTGTGGGACTTCACTGCATCGGCTGCTCGCCTTTCAGCGTCCCTGTGTCTTATCAGACGAAGGTGACTGTGAAATTGGCAACGAGGCAGAGGTGAACAAACACATGCAAACAGCAACGTTCAACGTCAGCCGAAATAGCTGTTTGTTAAGTTCTTTAATCCGTTAATGGTTGATAAAATTCGCGATAAGTTTGGCAACCAAGTCGAGTTTATCCATAGGGACGGCACTAGTAGTATGGTTTCTATCAAAAGGGCTGATACTACATATCGGACTGTTCGAGTTCTTAATTTACCAATTGAACTAGAAAACGAAAAAATTAAGGTTGCTCTGTCTCAATATGGGGATGTAATAGAAATCATTAATGAACGCTGGTCGCCGCATTATAAACTCCAGTGCTTTAATGGAATAAGGTCGGTTGAAATGGAAGTTAAGACTAATATCCCGTCACATATCTCCGTTGAAGGTCACAAGGCTCATATTGTTTATACTGGACAAATCCCTACATGTCACGTCTGTAATGAGTCAGGTCATTTTCGGCAGGATTGTCCCCGCCGTGTGTTTGTCTTAAAAACGAACCTCATGCAGCGACGTAAATTGACACTCAGTGACGTTATGGCAAACGGTACACCTGTCCAACCTGTAGATGATGTTGCTAAGGAAAGTTCATCTGACTTTCCTTGCAGTGTCACTGATTTTCCACCTATCGTAGCCCCGACGAATCTCGAATCTGTTCCCCCTGACAGGGATGTACAGAATAAAAAACGGCCACTGGAGCGAAGCGATGATCATTCAGGAGATGAATTATCTCGCACCTCTCCCACAATCAGAAAACCACGTCCTTCAGCCGACGGAGCTTTAGTAGAAGCCGATTGTATGCAGATCGATCCTGCAGTACCACCTGCCACCAACAAATCGGATGTGGAAACGGAGGATCCTACCGACCAGCAGCAACTGTCAACAACTTTGAGTGTCACCGGCGATGTACAACAGCCGCCTCAACGCGACCAACATGAGGAAGTGGCGGGTAAACATCGGCTCCACAACAAACCACGACAACAAGCCACAGGTGGAAACAAACAGGAGAAAGTTGTTGCCAAACAACAGGTCACGACTGTCGGTCGGACGGAAACAGCAACACAGAAGGCCGATGACTCGACAACGATATCGGCATCTCAACCGACGGTACGGCGCAAACTCAAACCACAGCCTAATCTTTCGGCTTCTCGCAATCCATCGCAATCACAACAGTCGCAACAGGGGCAATCAGATTTGAAACAGAAGAATATCGGGTACGAAGTAGTACGTGACGAACCTGACGGCCGTCAAACCACAAGTGCCGGCGAGATCCACCCCCACAGTAGTAACGATTAATGGATACTTGTTTACGGCATAGTGACGTTGCGTTAGGACGGAAGGCCTCTATAAGTTGTTTTTCTCTTTTGTTCCGTATGGTTTTTTCAATGTTTTCTGTGATGTTGTTCGTCTGACACGCTGACAGTCCTCAAAGTCTAAGTTCAACCTAATGTAGACATGTCTCAAGCCTATAAACTGTTAACCATAAATATTAACAAACTGCAATCCGACCTTAAAGTAGCAATGCTGCGGCAATTCGTTTACGAATCTGAAGCAGACATCATTCTGCTACAGGAGGTGGCAGTCAAAAGTTTTGATATTCCTGGTTTCCAATCCATTGAAAACGTAGCTCACGAACTTCATACAGGCACGGCCGTGCTAGTCCGTAATGGTATCCCCGTCACAGAGGTCGAAAAACTTGAATCTGGTCGCGGTATTAGCTGCAAAATCTTTGATGTCACTGTTGTAAATGTGTACGCACCCTCCGGCAGCAGTTACAAGTCAGCGAGAAGTGCCTATTTTAAAGATGAAGTCATTTATTTGCTTCGAAAGGACCCCGTTAACATTGTTCTAGGTGGTGATTTTAACTGCGTGGTACATCAGAAGGATCAGAGGCCACAGTTTAATTACTGTCATGACCTTCGCGAACTCGTCACCAAGGTTCGGTTGAAAGATACGTGGGAAATTCTGCACCCCACCCTGGTTAAATTTACTTTTTTTACCCCTACTTCAAGTAGTCGACTTGACCGGATCTATATATCGTCTCATATCAGCAACCGAGTTCTTGATACTGAAGTTATTCCAGCTCCGTTTTCTGACCATTGTGCCTATGCTGTCACCTTAAATCTCGACAAGCAACCAACAAAAAGGTTCAAAGGGCAGTGGATGCTTAACACTTCTCATCTTCAAGACCTGGAGCTCGAAGATGCCATTTGTGCAACATGGAATTTTTGTCTCCGCTCCATTAACAAGCACAGAACTAAACTAGAGTGGTGGACACACACAGCTAAAAGAAAACTGCGACAATGCCTGATCTCTTACTGCTATCAGAAAGCGACGGATAACAAGAAGACAACAGAATTTTATTATGCCCTTTTAAGAGAATTATATGACAAATCTCATGACTCCAATGTTTACGCTGCACAAATCCAACGAGTCAAAGCGAAGCTGTTAAGCATTAAGCACAGGCAATTAGATGGCCTAAAAATTAAAGCTAAGACCAAATCGGTTAGTGATAGCGAAATGACTTCCTTATACCATCTCATCAAACACCGTTCCAATCGTGTGCGGACCTTCGTTGACGAACTAGTTACCCCAACCGGTGATCATCTTGTGCACCAAAAGGACATTGTTCAGGGTTTTTATCATTATTATAGAGAATTATACTCAGAAGATCCACTTGATGTAAATCTGACGTCTGATTTCCTTCAGCCTTTGGGCAGTAACTTAACTGCAGAAGACAACAATGAATTTCTTGCCGATTTCGCAATTTCAGATGTCTTAGACTTAATTGTCGGTTCCCCTGCAAACAAATCCCCTGGTCCAGATGGTCTCCCCAAAGAATTCTATCACAAATTTTGGCATGTCGTTGGACCCACCCTCACAGAAATTATTAACGAAGTCCTTCGAGGCCACAGAATACCGGACGAGTTGAAAGAAGGTAGAACAGTGCTCATACCGAAACAAAGAGGCCACAGGCAAATTGATAACTTCCGGCCTATCATGCTGTTAAATTTTGATTATAAGACTATTGCCAGAGCGATAAACAGTAGATTAATCTTGATAGCCCGGCATGTCATTAAGAATCATCAGTCTTGCATCCCTGGCAGAAGCGTAATGACCACAATCGCTGACATCAGGGACGTAATTTCGATCACGGCGGCGACCAACATCAACTGTGCCCTACTGTTTGTCGACCTTTCTAAGGCTTTTGATCGTGTGAGTCACCGTTACATCCTCCAGATCATGGAAAGGATTGGATTAGATAACACAGTAGTAACCTTACTCCGCAATGTCATCACAGGCATTACCACCCGATTGTGTGTTAACGGCCAGTCGACAATACCGATTACACTTATGAGAGGGGTCCCACAGGGAAGTCCTCTCTCGATGTTGCTCTTTGCCTTTTCTCTGGAACCTCTCCTCAGGAAACTGGAGTCCACATTACCAGGTCTCTCTATATCAAGAGCTTGTTTTGCAGTGCGTGCCTATGCCGATGACGTCACAGCAGTTATTCGTTGTGTAAACGACGTAAAGACGATTAAAACGGAAATCGACAAATACAGTAAGGTGTCTGGAGCTAAACTCAATGAAGGAAAATGCAAACTGGTTAACTTGAGAGGTCTTGAACATGTATCCATACCCTGGGCCCAAAAAGTGGACAATCCTAAGTCACTAGGTATTATCGTCGACAAATGTCCTCTTAAAATGGCGGCGACAAATTGGAAAGCTGTTACGAACAGCATGCATGGTCTCATTGTTGAAAACAACTGGCGCTCTGCGAACTTGATAGAAAGGATCAAGATAGTCAATATATGTATTTTCTCCAGAGCATACTACTTGGCACAAGTATTTCCCATACCTAAAGTTCAGGCCAGAAAAATGTTGCAAATAGCTAGCAGATTCGTGTGGAAAGGGAACATTTTTAAACTCGACAGTGCCACGCTAACAAAATCACGACCCGACGGCGGGCTAGGGCTCACTGACATCCATAAAAAAGCCAATGCCCTTTTTCTGAAACGCACTTCGCGCCTAGTATACAGTCACGACCCAAACATAACTGCAAGTCTGTTCCACGTCCTTCGCCCTGGAAACATACACCCGCCCGTCGACATCAGCAACATAAACTACCAGCTGAAACATGTACGAGAATATTTCATTGAAACAAGTTATGTAGGCGAAAGCATCTTACAAAACTCGCATTTGACAACGAATGAAGTCATGCAGAAATGGTCTAAGATGCGTCAATGTAATACAATTGAGGCAAAAAATCCATCTTGTAACTGGAAGACCCTATGGAGGAACATTAGTCTTAAGATTCATACATGGGATGTTGCATCAACTTGGTACCAGGTGGTGAATGATACCATCGCCACTAATGTCAAATTACACAGAATAGGCTTACATCCCTCTGATAAATGTGTTAAGTGTGGTTTAATCGACACTTTGCTTCATCGTTTCACCTGCTGCGGACACTTAAACAACTGGCGATGGGTGAGGGAAAAACTCGCACTATTATCGAGAAGCTCGCCAGCGAGTATCTCGACCACTATCATCACGAACCCAGATACGGACTACTATCCTATGGCTAAGAATACTACAATGATGTGGATATTGGCAAATTATGTGCATTATACGATCACCAGACGGGACGGCGACAACCTAGTTGAATTTTTGGCATACATGCATACTGCTTATTGGAGAATAAAACAAACGGGCAACTTGACAAAAATCTTTGGCAACATGTTGGACATTGTTTTTGAAAAACAAGGGATCGGTTAGTCTGTTGCTGCTGCAGCAGCCCCTCTCATCTGCCTCTACCGAGCAGACAATTGTGACGAGTTCCAGTCTCAGCGTCCGTCATGTTCAAATTGATCTCAGATACACAGTGACAACGATATTAAAAAAAAAAAAAAAAAAAGTGGTGGAGTGTCTGCTATAAAAAAAAAAAAATAAAAAAAAAAAAAAAAGTGGTTAAGGCGTCTGACTAAAAAAAAAAAAAAAAAAAAATAGCTCAGTTGGGAAAAAAAAAAAAAAAAAATGGATAAGGCGTCGGACTTCGGATCCGAAGATTGCAGGTTCGAATCCTGTCACGGTCGTAAAAAAAAAAAAAAAAAAAAAAATAGCTCAGTTGGGAGAGCGTTAGACTGAAGATCTAAAGGTCCCTGGTTCGATCCCGGGTTTCGGCAGGTATTCGTTTTCATGCGACGCCAATGGAATTGCTCTGTGTTGGTGATGATGCAACTACCGCTGACAACAAAAATGACTCTCTCCTGTAGTTGTACTGGTTGTCTAGTGCATGCCATAAGAGGAACTCACTAGACAACTAACTCCCCTAGAAGCAAAAGAATCAAAAAAAGTCCTACCGACTGCGTTCCTTTTTCTGTGTCAGGTGGTGAAGAACGTCTTCAACGGAACCGTGAAACGAGCGAAAACGTGGGAAACATTGCATTCGAAATGCTTGCGAATTTTCCAATTGCCCCGTGAGTGTCGACAAAACATGTAAATTCTGTGCTCCAACGTATGAGACGTAACGACTGCTGCAATTTGTTGTTGCATCGTGTGTCAGCAGTCTTCGATAGTGTGTCACGAGCTTAGTGGGATAAGTTTGCAGACAGCATTTAGGCGACGTTTAATTAGTAACGGCCCCATGCAGCGATTGCACAACAGTAAAGGACATGAGTCAATGTACAGTTGTGCAGCGTGAGAGGTTTCACAGTATCGTGTGAGCCCGGATAGCTCAGTCGGTAGAGCATTAGGCTTTTAACCTAAGGGTCCAGGGTTCAAGTCCCTGTCCGGGCGGAAATTTTAATACTTTGGTAGCGATTCGTCTGGTAGCGGTGGAAACGCTACGGAAAATAATGAAGCTACGCCGTTTTCTGACACCACAGTGCTTTAAACGGTAGCAGTTGCATGTGTCGGGACAACACCGCGCTACCGGCAGTCGTGGCCGAGTGGTTAAGGCGTCTGACTCGAAATCCGATTCCCTCTGGGAGCGTAGGTTCGAATCCTACCGGCTGCGTACGATTTTGCGTAAAGAGGAGCAAACATTTTCGCACACATGTGACATGCGTGGGCGAATGCGGGTGCAAACCAGTGACGCCATTCTCAACAAGACGAAAGTTTCCGTTTAAGAATACTGAGTTTCGCGACGACCGCTGCTTACTGTGGCCATCGGTTCACCTCGCACTGACGCTGGGACTGCAGAAAGCCGTCGCTGAGATCGTGAGTACACAGATGTGCTCGAAAGTGTTGGACAGAGCGAACATTCATTTCTTTTTAAGAACCGCAATTCAATCATTCGAGTGCGGCAAAGGCGGTGGTGCAGCGTTTCTTTTCTTAAGATCTCGCAGCTGCTTGGAGGTATGTCCATCGTTTTAAGACGACAGAAAACTAGCGTCAGCGGTGCGTCAGTGGGAAGTCGGTGAAGTCGCCATTGGAGCCATAAGCCAGTAATTACAACATGCGAATCACTCGCACACCATGTAGCATGCACTACAACGCTCGCCCGAGGGACCGGACAGCTCAGTCGGTAGAGCGCTAGACCTTCAACCAAAGGGTCTCGGGTTCAAACCCCCGTCCAGGCGAAAATTGACACACTGTCGTAACAGCTAATGGAAACCCTACAGAATAGAGTGACGCCACGCCGTTTTCTGCCATCAGATTGCTTCTAAAGACGGCGGTTTCACTTGTCGGGAGTCGCTTCTGCCACCGGCAGTCGTGGCCGAGTGGTTAAGGCGTCTGACTTGAAATCAGATTCCCTCTGGGAGCGTAGGTTCGAGTCCTACCGACTGCGAAAATTTTCTCGCTCTCAAAAGATGGACGTTCAGCTGCATCCTAGCAGTTGCGTCACTACTAAACACGTGCGTCACCAGCAATGTGCAGTGTTATTTGATCCAGGGCGCAGCGTTACAGTCGAGCCCAGAAGCCGCAGCTCATCTCCTCGTCTCACAGCCGCCCACCGGCTTACTGGGCAGTGCAGATGTGTCCGTTTTAGCTTGCAGACGATGACGTGTAGCAATTGATGAGCTAACGCAAGTCGAATGTTTTACCGTGTGTATCTGCTAGATACTGCCTCTCATACGGTAGAGACTCACTCCTTCTTGTGTCTCGTTCTCTGCACACGAGTTGCCCCTGGCTGGCATCGATATAGCACGGGTTTTCTAGCGAAGTGAATATTACACGAGTCTAGTCGACATGTTTGCTTGTTACGATGATGGAAGCAGAAGAAATGTGTGTGGGACTTCACTGCATCGGCTGCTCGCCTTTCAGCGTCCCTGTGTCTTATCAGACGAAGGTGACTGTGAAATTGGCAACGAGGCAGAGGTGAACAAACACATGCAAACAGCAACGTTCAACGTCAGCCGAAATAGCTCAGTTGGGAGAGCGTTAGACTGAAGATCTAAAGGTCCCTGGTTCGATCCCGGGTTTCGGCAGGTATTCGTTTTCATGCGACGCCAATGGAATTGCTCTGTGTTGGTGATGATGCAACTACCGCTGACAACAAAAATGACTCTCTCCTGTAGTTGTACTGGTTGTCTAGTGCATGCCATAAGAGGAACTCACTAGACAACTAACTCCCCTAGAAGCAAAAGAATCAAAAAAAGTCCTACCGACTGCGTTCCTTTTTCTGTGTCAGGTGGTGAAGAACGTCTTCAACGGAACCGTGAAACGAGCGAAAACGTGGGAAACATTGCATTCGAAATGCTTGCGAATTTTCCAATTGCCCCGTGAGTGTCGACAAAACATGTAAATTCTGTGCTCCAACGTATGAGACGTAACGACTGCTGCAATTTGTTGTTGCATCGTGTGTCAGCAGTCTTCGATAGTGTGTCACGAGCTTAGTGGGATAAGTTTGCAGACAGCATTTAGGCGACGTTTAATTAGTAACGGCCCCATGCAGCGATTGCACAACAGTAAAGGACATGAGTCAATGTACAGTTGTGCAGCGTGAGAGGTTTCACAGTATCGTGTGAGCCCGGATAGCTCAGTCGGTAGAGCATTAGGCTTTTAACCTAAGGGTCCAGGGTTCAAGTCCCTGTCCGGGCGGAAATTTTAATACTTTGGTAGCGATTCGTCTGGTAGCGGTGGAAACGCTACGGAAAATAATGAAGCTACGCCGTTTTCTGACACCACAGTGCTTTAAACGGTAGCAGTTGCATGTGTCGGGACAACACCGCGCTACCGGCAGTCGTGGCCGAGTGGTTAAGGCAGTCTACTCGCGGCTGGCGAGGTGAGCGGACGTGCGCTGTTTACGTCCTCGCTGTTCCGGCCAGCTCCGCGGCGAGTGGTGAGTCAACACGGTGGGACTAGCCGTTTCTCGAGGAATTTAATCATGTACACGTGGTAACGATGGAGTCTCATTTCCGTACAAATACACTGAAATTTAGTTTCGACGACCATTATGCACGACCTAAACCATACGAAGTAGAGGCCTTTTTGCGCGATGTAGTGAAGTTACAATTTGGCGACGTTATCGGTATCCATTTGTCGATAGTTAGCCGAACAGTCTATGTGAAGATGTCGAACACAGACTGCTGTGCACGAGTAATAGCCTCTTCGGGAGGTCGATTTAAGTTCACCCATTGTGACGGTAACGTGGGGGATGTGACGGTTGAAATGGCGGGACTTGGCGTCAGGACCATTAGGATCTTTGAGCTTCCGTTTGAGGTGCCTGCAGGGCAGATCAATCAAGTTCTTACTACATATGGCACGGTCATAAGTCATACAGCGGAGAAGTGGACAACTTTCAATACCTACCCTGTTCTCAATGGGGTGCGGCAGATCAAAATTGATCTTCGGCGTCACGTCCCTTCATATATATACGTCAGTGGATGTAGAGCCATTGTCATGTATGACGGGCAACCCCGAACGTGCTCAGGTTGTGGTAAGGAAGGCCATGTTCGCTCGGACTGCATGCAGCGGAGGATAGCGCAGTTACCAGTGGGAGAATCCGAAAGATCTGCGACTATGCAGTCGTTGCCGGTAAGTTACGTTGCGGCAGTCAGAGGACCGGAACCGGACCACTTACTAGTAGAGGAGGCGGCTCCTCGCCCGTCACCACCTGAGACCAACGTTGCGCCCATAGTCACGAACCAGATAACGGCGACAAACTTATCCGCTGCCCAGTCAGAGCAACAGGTAACTCCCGATGACGAGGGCCATGCCGCAGTTGCTGCGGCTGAAAACGTCGTGCTCCAGGATCCGGAGGGCCCGCAGGAGCCGGACCAGACCGTATCTTCCGATAATGAGATGGGCCGACCACGGCACTCACCCCGCAGACGCAAAAAACAACGGATTGCGCCCCCGAACGCGGACCAGACGGCGAAGGAGGTGCGAGAAAAAGCTCAGCGGGTTGCCCGCACACTTGGAGGAACACCGGTAGCACAAGACGATGGCATCCACCAGGTCCTCATTCCGGCGGACATTCTTGCGACGGCCGAGCCACCTACCCCTCCCACCGAACGGATGGTAGTGCACGCGACACGGGAGGTGACCCCGCATGACATACCCATGCAGACGCTTGACGGCGACACGACGGAGGTTGGCCTCCGGGCGACCGGCAACTGGGCCGATGATGTGGAAAACGTTCCGCCAGGAGGGGACTCGAATGACGATCCTATGGTTGGTGTGGGGACAGCGGTCATGCGCGGGGTCGGGGATGATACGGATGGGCTTCCCCCCCGCCCCAGCGACCACTAATCTATAGTGTGTGTAGTCACAGAAAAGGCCTTCCTTTCTTCCATCCGCGAATGACTTCTGCACAAGCTTACAGGATAGGGACTGTCAACATCAACAGTATCAGCAGCAATCTTAAGCTACAGACCTTCCGTGATATGTTATATGCGGCCGAACTCGACGTGGTCTTACTACAAGAGGTGAAGAACATAGACCTCGCCACGATTAGTGGATATATAGCCTTCACTCATCCCGGGACTGTGCAAGAACTTGGAACAGCCATCCTCACAAAGGAAGGGATACTAGCGACTGACGTAGAGTACCTCCCAACGGCGAGAGGTATGGCACTCACCATTTACGATACTCGTATTGTCAACGTCTATGCCCCTTCAGGGACTGGTAATAGACCGCAACGGGCGGCGTTTTTTAACGATGCTATTGCACCATTGCTTGTAGGCCATTACGACCACATTATATTCGGTGGCGACTACAACTGCGTCCTATCTCCGAAAGACCAGACGCCACATTTTAACACTTGTCCGGATCTAGCGGCTATAATACGGGACTTTCATTTTATTGATACCTGGGAACACGTCAATGGCGATAGGCCAGGATTCACGCATATCACGACTCACTCCGCCAGCCGACTCGATCGTATTTACGTCACGCTGGATTTAAGTCGAAGACTTTTGCAGACGGAGATATGGCCGACCGTCTTCTCTGACCACGCGGCGTACATTTGTACACTCAACCTCCAACGCCAAGGGACGTACCGTGGAAGAGGATACTGGAAGTTGAATGTATCGCATTTGGACGAACAGGCATGCCATGAACTCTTCGCTGCGTCTTGGGCGGCTTGTGAGAGGAGGTTTTCTCAATATGCCTCGGCGTTGGAATGGTGGCTAAACTGTGCAAAACCGACGATCAGGAAGGCCTTTATGAGATACTCCCGTGACAGGAAGGAATGGTACACCAGGACGGTCGAGTTCTATTTCCAGGTCCTTCGAGACTTATACCGCCCGGACGCGTCGATTATAGACAATCACCAGGAAATACAACGGATAAAAGCCACGATTACGGCTTTGACGCGTCAAAAGCTCATCGGGTGCAAAGTCAGGGCGCGACTTCGTGACGGTGTCGCAGGCGAGCAACCTTCCATCTATCACGTACTTAAGGAGCGGACAGGTCGCCGCAGGAAACTGGTCACTGAACTACGGACGGAGGACGGATGTTTGTTGTTGCAGCAGCGTGAGATATCAGCTGAGATGAAGCACTATTATGCGACGCTATACGCCGCTGGCCCTGTGGATCACGAGGCGATGGAGGCTTTACTGTCGGGTATAACCCGCAAGGTGAATCAGACGGAAGCTCTTCAATTGTTGGCTGAACCTACAGAAGAGGAAGTAGAAGATGCACTGCTGACGGGCCCTGAGAACAAGTCACCTGGTCCAGACGGCCTACCGGTGGAGTTCTATCGCACATTTAAACGACTGTTGTTGCCGAAACTGACGTGCATATGCCAGGAAGTAATGGACCCCGACAAAGACATCCCGCGACAATTCAGTGAGGGCTTGATCATACCGGTTCCTAAGTCACCATTGGCGCAATCCGCAAAACACTACCGCCCGCTCACACTTCTAAACTGTGATTATAAGATCTTTGCAAGGATTATAGCTAGGAGACTCAAACCGGTGATGAACACGGTTACAGCCCCGCCACAAACGAGTGTCGGTATAGGCCGCAACATTCACGACACCTTGTGTGACTATCGCGACGTCATAGCGGTAGCTGCCGCCTGTCGCATTCCGTGCGCCTTAGTTGCTCTCGATTTTGACAAAGCATTCGACCGTGTGAACCATGAGTATTTACTGAAAACCATGCAGACAATGAACTTCCCCCACCGTTTCCTCACCATCATCGCACGACTGCTGCGCCACTCCCAGTCCACGATTTTGCTCAACGGGCGATCAGTGGGGCCGATAACTATTGAAAGTTCGGTCAGACAGGGCTGCCCTATGTCGATGGCGCTGTTTGCTATCGCCATCGAGCCGCTATTAACAGCGCTGACCTCACACCTCCAGGGTGTCCTGATGTATGGTCACAAGTTTGTATGCCGCGCCTACGCGGATGATGTGGCCTTTCTTGTGCGAACCACGTCTGAGATACGGACGGCGATGGACATAGTAGAGCAGTATAGGAAGGCGGCGGGGGCTCGGTTGAATGTAATGAAGTCCGGTGTCCTGAACATCGGTCGCGGATTGAAGGCCCCTATTCCTGGACAGATCAAGGTGATCACGGTCATGAAGTGCTTGGGAGTGAAATTTACTCATGACATCCGACGCACGATTGCAATCAATTACAAAGATTTGCTAAATACAGTGCGCGCGAGCATACGTCAACATACCCTCAGGTCGCTGGACGAAATACAACGCGTGGCCTTGGTGAACATTTATCTCGTCTCTAAAGTTAACTATGTGGCACGCGTACTCCCGCTACCCCTCCCGATGGCAAGCAGATTGTTAGCTGCCTTCGGCCACTTTGTCAGCCGCGGCCACATTTTCAAAGTCAAGTATTCTACGTTGACTCTGCCGTCGGCGTCAGGTGGTCTCAACCTCACCGACGTCTATACGAAGACACGGGCCCTGTACGTCATTTCTACATTTAGCAGATGGAAGAATTCGCCCAATAGTATCACCACTTTTCTATTGAACGAAATAAAGCCGGCTAATCTTGACGCGCCTGTGGATGTTCATCACATACCAGACGACCTTCAGCATATCAAGCAATTTTTGCTTGACTATAGCTACATCCGCCTGGGAATGCCTGAGGAACAGATAGTCACAGTGCGAGCAGTGTACAAATATTTGCTCACGACGCACGCTCGAAACAGTATTGAAGTTAAGTACCCCGAGGCAGTCTGGCCACGTGTATGGAGAAGTGTTCATCATCCACATTTGCCAACGGGAGTGAGAGCATTGTGGTATTACGTGGTCAATAGGAAACTTCCCACGACTTCCCGCTTACATTCGATACATTTGGCTGATACTTCCCTTTGTGCAACCTGTAACGTGCAAGATACTGATGAACACACATTCGTATGCGGTACGGCGCAAGACATCTGGAAAGCGGTTAGAAACCTCTTGGCATTTCTACAACGCACGTCCCCTCAAGCCATCACCCTTAAGAGTCTACTTCTACCGGACGATGACCTCTACCCTACCACGAAACGAAATGCCGTAACCTGGCTGAAAGGACAAGCAATCTACTATATTCTTACAAACTCAGAACGTAGTATTGGAGACTTTTCGACATATTTACAAACACAGCACGATGGACTTCGCAAACTTCCACATTACAAACAGGAATACGCAAATTTTCTCATTAAAGCGATCATGGATCCCCCACAGAATTGGCGGGTGTAAAGCTAAGAGTAGACAAGACAGGACAGTAAAGAGAAGAGACCACACGATGAAACAGGATGAACTCGCAACGGAGTGAACACATTGCAACCCGAGAAGCCGACCTTACAGTTTTCCGACGTAAGAGGGCCCCTAAAGTACGGTTGCCAAAGGTAATTTGAAAAAAAATAACGAACAACCACAATGCCGATGGAGGCGGCACATACAGAGGATTTCTTCTCGGAGATGGCATTCATGAGTCGAAGCCACTCATCCCTTTTGTTTTCATTTACTTTATGTTATACCATTAAAAAAAAAAAAAAAAAAAAAAAAAAAAAAAAAAAAAAAAAAAAAAACTAATAAATTTAAAGCGTAGAAGCTAGCCGACGAAGGCAGAAAAGGTGAGCGATTGGATGGGCTATGTGGGGAGAAGGGAGGCCCAAAAAAAAAAAAAAAAAAAAAAAAAAAAAAAAAAAAAAAAGAAAAAAAAAAAAGAAAAAAAAAAAAAGAAAAAAAAAAAAAAAAAAAAAAAAAAGTGGTTAAGGCGTCTGACTCGAAATCCGATTCCCTCTGGGAGCGTAGGTTCGAATCCTACCGGCTGCGTACGATTTTGCGTAAAGAGGAGCAAACATTTTCGCACACATGTGACATGCGTGGGCGAATGCGGGTGCAAACCAGTGACGCCATTCTCAACAAGACGAAAGTTTCCGTTTAAGAATACTGAGTTTCGCGACGACCGCTGCTTACTGTGGCCATCGGTTCACCTCGCACTGACGCTGGGACTGCAGAAAGCCGTCGCTGAGATCGTGAGTACACAGATGTGCTCGAAAGTGTTGGACAGAGCGAACATTCATTTCTTTTTAAGAACCGCAATTCAATCATTCGAGTGCGGCAAAGGCGGTGGTGCAGCGTTTCTTTTCTTAAGATCTCGCAGCTGCTTGGAGGTATGTCCATCGTTTTAAGACGACAGAAAACTAGCGTCAGCGGTGCGTCAGTGGGAAGTCGGTGAAGTCGCCATTGGAGCCATAAGCCAGTAATTACAACATGCGAATCACTCGCACACCATGTAGCATGCACTACAACGCTCGCCCGAGGGACCGGACAGCTCAGTCGGTAGAGCGCTAGACCTTCAACCAAAGGGTCTCGGGTTCAAACCCCCGTCCAGGCGAAAATTGACACACTGTCGTAACAGCTAATGGAAACCCTACAGAATAGAGTGACGCCACGCCGTTTTCTGCCATCAGATTGCTTCTAAAGACGGCGGTTTCACTTGTCGGGAGTCGCTTCTGCCACCGGCAGTCGTGGCCGAGTGGTTAAGGCGTCTGACTTGAAATCAGATTCCCTCTGGGAGCGTAGGTTCGAGTCCTACCGACTGCGAAAATTTTCTCGCTCTCAAAAGATGGACGTTCAGCTGCATCCTAGCAGTTGCGTCACTACTAAACACGTGCGTCACCAGCAATGTGCAGTGTTATTTGATCCAGGGCGCAGCGTTACAGTCGAGCCCAGAAGCCGCAGCTCATCTCCTCGTCTCACAGCCGCCCACCGGCTTACTGGGCAGTGCAGATGTGTCCGTTTTAGCTTGCAGACGATGACGTGTAGCAATTGATGAGCTAACGCAAGTCGAATGTTTTACCGTGTGTATCTGCTAGATACTGCCTCTCATACGGTAGAGACTCACTCCTTCTTGTGTCTCGTTCTCTGCACACGAGTTGCCCCTGGCTGGCATCGATATAGCACGGGTTTTCTAGCGAAGTGAATATTACACGAGTCTAGTCGACATGTTTGCTTGTTACGATGATGGAAGCAGAAGAAATGTGTGTGGGACTTCACTGCATCGGCTGCTCGCCTTTCAGCGTCCCTGTGTCTTATCAGACGAAGGTGACTGTGAAATTGGCAACGAGGCAGAGGTGAACAAACACATGCAAACAGCAACGTTCAACGTCAGCCGAAATAGCTCAGTTGGGAGAGCGTTAGACTGAAGATCTAAAGGTCCCTGGTTCGATCCCGGGTTTCGGCAGGTATTCGTTTTCATGCGACGCCAATGGAATTGCTCTGTGTTGGTGATGATGCAACTACCGCTGACAACAAAAATGACTCTCTCCTGTAGTTGTACTGGTTGTCTAGTGCATGCCATAAGAGGAACTCACTAGACAACTAACTCCCCTAGAAGCAAAAGAATCAAAAAAAGTCCTACCGACTGCGTTCCTTTTTCTGTGTCAGGTGGTGAAGAACGTCTTCAACGGAACCGTGAAACGAGCGAAAACGTGGGAAACATTGCATTCGAAATGCTTGCGAATTTTCCAATTGCCCCGTGAGTGTCGACAAAACATGTAAATTCTGTGCTCCAACGTATGAGACGTAACGACTGCTGCAATTTGTTGTTGCATCGTGTGTCAGCAGTCTTCGATAGTGTGTCACGAGCTTAGTGGGATAAGTTTGCAGACAGCATTTAGGCGACGTTTAATTAGTAACGGCCCCATGCAGCGATTGCACAACAGTAAAGGACATGAGTCAATGTACAGTTGTGCAGCGTGAGAGGTTTCACAGTATCGTGTGAGCCCGGATAGCTCAGTCGGTAGAGCATTAGGCTTTTAACCTAAGGGTCCAGGGTTCAAGTCCCTGTCCGGGCGGAAATTTTAATACTTTGGTAGCGATTCGTCTGGTAGCGGTGGAAACGCTACGGAAAATAATGAAGCTACGCCGTTTTCTGACACCACAGTGCTTTAAACGGTAGCAGTTGCATGTGTCGGGACAACACCGCGCTACCGGCAGTCGTGGCCGAGTGGTTAAGGCAGTCTACTCGCGGCTGGCGAGGTGAGCGGACGTGCGCTGTTTACGTCCTCGCTGTTCCGGCCAGCTCCGCGGCGAGTGGTGAGTCAACACGGTGGGACTAGCCGTTTCTCGAGGAATTTAATCATGTACACGTGGTAACGATGGAGTCTCATTTCCGTACAAATACACTGAAATTTAGTTTCGACGACCATTATGCACGACCTAAACCATACGAAGTAGAGGCCTTTTTGCGCGATGTAGTGAAGTTACAATTTGGCGACGTTATCGGTATCCATTTGTCGATAGTTAGCCGAACAGTCTATGTGAAGATGTCGAACACAGACTGCTGTGCACGAGTAATAGCCTCTTCGGGAGGTCGATTTAAGTTCACCCATTGTGACGGTAACGTGGGGGATGTGACGGTTGAAATGGCGGGACTTGGCGTCAGGACCATTAGGATCTTTGAGCTTCCGTTTGAGGTGCCTGCAGGGCAGATCAATCAAGTTCTTACTACATATGGCACGGTCATAAGTCATACAGCGGAGAAGTGGACAACTTTCAATACCTACCCTGTTCTCAATGGGGTGCGGCAGATCAAAATTGATCTTCGGCGTCACGTCCCTTCATATATATACGTCAGTGGATGTAGAGCCATTGTCATGTATGACGGGCAACCCCGAACGTGCTCAGGTTGTGGTAAGGAAGGCCATGTTCGCTCGGACTGCATGCAGCGGAGGATAGCGCAGTTACCAGTGGGAGAATCCGAAAGATCTGCGACTATGCAGTCGTTGCCGGTAAGTTACGTTGCGGCAGTCAGAGGACCGGAACCGGACCACTTACTAGTAGAGGAGGCGGCTCCTCGCCCGTCACCACCTGAGACCAACGTTGCGCCCATAGTCACGAACCAGATAACGGCGACAAACTTATCCGCTGCCCAGTCAGAGCAACAGGTAACTCCCGATGACGAGGGCCATGCCGCAGTTGCTGCGGCTGAAAACGTCGTGCTCCAGGATCCGGAGGGCCCGCAGGAGCCGGACCAGACCGTATCTTCCGATAATGAGATGGGCCGACCACGGCACTCACCCCGCAGACGCAAAAAACAACGGATTGCGCCCCCGAACGCGGACCAGACGGCGAAGGAGGTGCGAGAAAAAGCTCAGCGGGTTGCCCGCACACTTGGAGGAACACCGGTAGCACAAGACGATGGCATCCACCAGGTCCTCATTCCGGCGGACATTCTTGCGACGGCCGAGCCACCTACCCCTCCCACCGAACGGATGGTAGTGCACGCGACACGGGAGGTGACCCCGCATGACATACCCATGCAGACGCTTGACGGCGACACGACGGAGGTTGGCCTCCGGGCGACCGGCAACTGGGCCGATGATGTGGAAAACGTTCCGCCAGGAGGGGACTCGAATGACGATCCTATGGTTGGTGTGGGGACAGCGGTCATGCGCGGGGTCGGGGATGATACGGATGGGCTTCCCCCCCGCCCCAGCGACCACTAATCTATAGTGTGTGTAGTCACAGAAAAGGCCTTCCTTTCTTCCATCCGCGAATGACTTCTGCACAAGCTTACAGGATAGGGACTGTCAACATCAACAGTATCAGCAGCAATCTTAAGCTACAGACCTTCCGTGATATGTTATATGCGGCCGAACTCGACGTGGTCTTACTACAAGAGGTGAAGAACATAGACCTCGCCACGATTAGTGGATATATAGCCTTCACTCATCCCGGGACTGTGCAAGAACTTGGAACAGCCATCCTCACAAAGGAAGGGATACTAGCGACTGACGTAGAGTACCTCCCAACGGCGAGAGGTATGGCACTCACCATTTACGATACTCGTATTGTCAACGTCTATGCCCCTTCAGGGACTGGTAATAGACCGCAACGGGCGGCGTTTTTTAACGATGCTATTGCACCATTGCTTGTAGGCCATTACGACCACATTATATTCGGTGGCGACTACAACTGCGTCCTATCTCCGAAAGACCAGACGCCACATTTTAACACTTGTCCGGATCTAGCGGCTATAATACGGGACTTTCATTTTATTGATACCTGGGAACACGTCAATGGCGATAGGCCAGGATTCACGCATATCACGACTCACTCCGCCAGCCGACTCGATCGTATTTACGTCACGCTGGATTTAAGTCGAAGACTTTTGCAGACGGAGATATGGCCGACCGTCTTCTCTGACCACGCGGCGTACATTTGTACACTCAACCTCCAACGCCAAGGGACGTACCGTGGAAGAGGATACTGGAAGTTGAATGTATCGCATTTGGACGAACAGGCATGCCATGAACTCTTCGCTGCGTCTTGGGCGGCTTGTGAGAGGAGGTTTTCTCAATATGCCTCGGCGTTGGAATGGTGGCTAAACTGTGCAAAACCGACGATCAGGAAGGCCTTTATGAGATACTCCCGTGACAGGAAGGAATGGTACACCAGGACGGTCGAGTTCTATTTCCAGGTCCTTCGAGACTTATACCGCCCGGACGCGTCGATTATAGACAATCACCAGGAAATACAACGGATAAAAGCCACGATTACGGCTTTGACGCGTCAAAAGCTCATCGGGTGCAAAGTCAGGGCGCGACTTCGTGACGGTGTCGCAGGCGAGCAACCTTCCATCTATCACGTACTTAAGGAGCGGACAGGTCGCCGCAGGAAACTGGTCACTGAACTACGGACGGAGGACGGATGTTTGTTGTTGCAGCAGCGTGAGATATCAGCTGAGATGAAGCACTATTATGCGACGCTATACGCCGCTGGCCCTGTGGATCACGAGGCGATGGAGGCTTTACTGTCGGGTATAACCCGCAAGGTGAATCAGACGGAAGCTCTTCAATTGTTGGCTGAACCTACAGAAGAGGAAGTAGAAGATGCACTGCTGACGGGCCCTGAGAACAAGTCACCTGGTCCAGACGGCCTACCGGTGGAGTTCTATCGCACATTTAAACGACTGTTGTTGCCGAAACTGACGTGCATATGCCAGGAAGTAATGGACCCCGACAAAGACATCCCGCGACAATTCAGTGAGGGCTTGATCATACCGGTTCCTAAGTCACCATTGGCGCAATCCGCAAAACACTACCGCCCGCTCACACTTCTAAACTGTGATTATAAGATCTTTGCAAGGATTATAGCTAGGAGACTCAAACCGGTGATGAACACGGTTACAGCCCCGCCACAAACGAGTGTCGGTATAGGCCGCAACATTCACGACACCTTGTGTGACTATCGCGACGTCATAGCGGTAGCTGCCGCCTGTCGCATTCCGTGCGCCTTAGTTGCTCTCGATTTTGACAAAGCATTCGACCGTGTGAACCATGAGTATTTACTGAAAACCATGCAGACAATGAACTTCCCCCACCGTTTCCTCACCATCATCGCACGACTGCTGCGCCACTCCCAGTCCACGATTTTGCTCAACGGGCGATCAGTGGGGCCGATAACTATTGAAAGTTCGGTCAGACAGGGCTGCCCTATGTCGATGGCGCTGTTTGCTATCGCCATCGAGCCGCTATTAACAGCGCTGACCTCACACCTCCAGGGTGTCCTGATGTATGGTCACAAGTTTGTATGCCGCGCCTACGCGGATGATGTGGCCTTTCTTGTGCGAACCACGTCTGAGATACGGACGGCGATGGACATAGTAGAGCAGTATAGGAAGGCGGCGGGGGCTCGGTTGAATGTAATGAAGTCCGGTGTCCTGAACATCGGTCGCGGATTGAAGGCCCCTATTCCTGGACAGATCAAGGTGATCACGGTCATGAAGTGCTTGGGAGTGAAATTTACTCATGACATCCGACGCACGATTGCAATCAATTACAAAGATTTGCTAAATACAGTGCGCGCGAGCATACGTCAACATACCCTCAGGTCGCTGGACGAAATACAACGCGTGGCCTTGGTGAACATTTATCTCGTCTCTAAAGTTAACTATGTGGCACGCGTACTCCCGCTACCCCTCCCGATGGCAAGCAGATTGTTAGCTGCCTTCGGCCACTTTGTCAGCCGCGGCCACATTTTCAAAGTCAAGTATTCTACGTTGACTCTGCCGTCGGCGTCAGGTGGTCTCAACCTCACCGACGTCTATACGAAGACACGGGCCCTGTACGTCATTTCTACATTTAGCAGATGGAAGAATTCGCCCAATAGTATCACCACTTTTCTATTGAACGAAATAAAGCCGGCTAATCTTGACGCGCCTGTGGATGTTCATCACATACCAGACGACCTTCAGCATATCAAGCAATTTTTGCTTGACTATAGCTACATCCGCCTGGGAATGCCTGAGGAACAGATAGTCACAGTGCGAGCAGTGTACAAATATTTGCTCACGACGCACGCTCGAAACAGTATTGAAGTTAAGTACCCCGAGGCAGTCTGGCCACGTGTATGGAGAAGTGTTCATCATCCACATTTGCCAACGGGAGTGAGAGCATTGTGGTATTACGTGGTCAATAGGAAACTTCCCACGACTTCCCGCTTACATTCGATACATTTGGCTGATACTTCCCTTTGTGCAACCTGTAACGTGCAAGATACTGATGAACACACATTCGTATGCGGTACGGCGCAAGACATCTGGAAAGCGGTTAGAAACCTCTTGGCATTTCTACAACGCACGTCCCCTCAAGCCATCACCCTTAAGAGTCTACTTCTACCGGACGATGACCTCTACCCTACCACGAAACGAAATGCCGTAACCTGGCTGAAAGGACAAGCAATCTACTATATTCTTACAAACTCAGAACGTAGTATTGGAGACTTTTCGACATATTTACAAACACAGCACGATGGACTTCGCAAACTTCCACATTACAAACAGGAATACGCAAATTTTCTCATTAAAGCGATCATGGATCCCCCACAGAATTGGCGGGTGTAAAGCTAAGAGTAGACAAGACAGGACAGTAAAGAGAAGAGACCACACGATGAAACAGGATGAACTCGCAACGGAGTGAACACATTGCAACCCGAGAAGCCGACCTTACAGTTTTCCGACGTAAGAGGGCCCCTAAAGTACGGTTGCCAAAGGTAATTTGAAAAAAAATAACGAACAACCACAATGCCGATGGAGGCGGCACATACAGAGGATTTCTTCTCGGAGATGGCATTCATGAGTCGAAGCCACTCATCCCTTTTGTTTTCATTTACTTTATGTTATACCATTAAAAAAAAAAAAAAAAAAAAAAAAAAAAAAAAAAAAAAAAAAAAAAACTAATAAATTTAAAGCGTAGAAGCTAGCCGACGAAGGCAGAAAAGGTGAGCGATTGGATGGGCTATGTGGGGAGAAGGGAGGCCCAAAAAAAAAAAAAAAAAAAAAAAAAAAAAAAAAAAAAAAAGAAAAAAAAAAAAGAAAAAAAAAAAAAGAAAAAAAAAAAAAAAAAAAAAAAAAGTGGTTAAGGCGTCTGACTCGAAATCCGATTCCCTCTGGGAGCGTAGGTTCGAATCCTACCGGCTGCGTACGATTTTGCGTAAAGAGGAGCAAACATTTTCGCACACATGTGACATGCGTGGGCGAATGCGGGTGCAAACCAGTGACGCCATTCTCAACAAGACGAAAGTTTCCGTTTAAGAATACTGAGTTTCGCGACGACCGCTGCTTACTGTGGCCATCGGTTCACCTCGCACTGACGCTGGGACTGCAGAAAGCCGTCGCTGAGATCGTGAGTACACAGATGTGCTCGAAAGTGTTGGACAGAGCGAACATTCATTTCTTTTTAAGAACCGCAATTCAATCATTCGAGTGCGGCAAAGGCGGTGGTGCAGCGTTTCTTTTCTTAAGATCTCGCAGCTGCTTGGAGGTATGTCCATCGTTTTAAGACGACAGAAAACTAGCGTCAGCGGTGCGTCAGTGGGAAGTCGGTGAAGTCGCCATTGGAGCCATAAGCCAGTAATTACAACATGCGAATCACTCGCACACCATGTAGCATGCACTACAACGCTCGCCCGAGGGACCGGACAGCTCAGTCGGTAGAGCGCTAGACCTTCAACCAAAGGGTCTCGGGTTCAAACCCCCGTCCAGGCGAAAATTGACACACTGTCGTAACAGCTAATGGAAACCCTACAGAATAGAGTGACGCCACGCCGTTTTCTGCCATCAGATTGCTTCTAAAGACGGCGGTTTCACTTGTCGGGAGTCGCTTCTGCCACCGGCAGTCGTGGCCGAGTGGTTAAGGCGTCTGACTTGAAATCAGATTCCCTCTGGGAGCGTAGGTTCGAGTCCTACCGACTGCGAAAATTTTCTCGCTCTCAAAAGATGGACGTTCAGCTGCATCCTAGCAGTTGCGTCACTACTAAACACGTGCGTCACCAGCAATGTGCAGTGTTATTTGATCCAGGGCGCAGCGTTACAGTCGAGCCCAGAAGCCGCAGCTCATCTCCTCGTCTCACAGCCGCCCACCGGCTTACTGGGCAGTGCAGATGTGTCCGTTTTAGCTTGCAGACGATGACGTGTAGCAATTGATGAGCTAACGCAAGTCGAATGTTTTACCGTGTGTATCTGCTAGATACTGCCTCTCATACGGTAGAGACTCACTCCTTCTTGTGTCTCGTTCTCTGCACACGAGTTGCCCCTGGCTGGCATCGATATAGCACGGGTTTTCTAGCGAAGTGAATATTACACGAGTCTAGTCGACATGTTTGCTTGTTACGATGATGGAAGCAGAAGAAATGTGTGTGGGACTTCACTGCATCGGCTGCTCGCCTTTCAGCGTCCCTGTGTCTTATCAGACGAAGGTGACTGTGAAATTGGCAACGAGGCAGAGGTGAACAAACACATGCAAACAGCAACGTTCAACGTCAGCCGAAATAGCTCAGTTGGGAGAGCGTTAGACTGAAGATCTAAAGGTCCCTGGTTCGATCCCGGGTTTCGGCAGGTATTCGTTTTCATGCGACGCCAATGGAATTGCTCTGTGTTGGTGATGATGCAACTACCGCTGACAACAAAAATGACTCTCTCCTGTAGTTGTACTGGTTGTCTAGTGCATGCCATAAGAGGAACTCACTAGACAACTAACTCCCCTAGAAGCAAAAGAATCAAAAAAAGTCCTACCGACTGCGTTCCTTTTTCTGTGTCAGGTGGTGAAGAACGTCTTCAACGGAACCGTGAAACGAGCGAAAACGTGGGAAACATTGCATTCGAAATGCTTGCGAATTTTCCAATTGCCCCGTGAGTGTCGACAAAACATGTAAATTCTGTGCTCCAACGTATGAGACGTAACGACTGCTGCAATTTGTTGTTGCATCGTGTGTCAGCAGTCTTCGATAGTGTGTCACGAGCTTAGTGGGATAAGTTTGCAGACAGCATTTAGGCGACGTTTAATTAGTAACGGCCCCATGCAGCGATTGCACAACAGTAAAGGACATGAGTCAATGTACAGTTGTGCAGCGTGAGAGGTTTCACAGTATCGTGTGAGCCCGGATAGCTCAGTCGGTAGAGCATTAGGCTTTTAACCTAAGGGTCCAGGGTTCAAGTCCCTGTCCGGGCGGAAATTTTAATACTTTGGTAGCGATTCGTCTGGTAGCGGTGGAAACGCTACGGAAAATAATGAAGCTACGCCGTTTTCTGACACCACAGTGCTTTAAACGGTAGCAGTTGCATGTGTCGGGACAACACCGCGCTACCGGCAGTCGTGGCCGAGTGGTTAAGGCAGTCTACTCGCGGCTGGCGAGGTGAGCGGACGTGCGCTGTTTACGTCCTCGCTGTTCCGGCCAGCTCCGCGGCGAGTGGTGAGTCAACACGGTGGGACTAGCCGTTTCTCGAGGAATTTAATCATGTACACGTGGTAACGATGGAGTCTCATTTCCGTACAAATACACTGAAATTTAGTTTCGACGACCATTATGCACGACCTAAACCATACGAAGTAGAGGCCTTTTTGCGCGATGTAGTGAAGTTACAATTTGGCGACGTTATCGGTATCCATTTGTCGATAGTTAGCCGAACAGTCTATGTGAAGATGTCGAACACAGACTGCTGTGCACGAGTAATAGCCTCTTCGGGAGGTCGATTTAAGTTCACCCATTGTGACGGTAACGTGGGGGATGTGACGGTTGAAATGGCGGGACTTGGCGTCAGGACCATTAGGATCTTTGAGCTTCCGTTTGAGGTGCCTGCAGGGCAGATCAATCAAGTTCTTACTACATATGGCACGGTCATAAGTCATACAGCGGAGAAGTGGACAACTTTCAATACCTACCCTGTTCTCAATGGGGTGCGGCAGATCAAAATTGATCTTCGGCGTCACGTCCCTTCATATATATACGTCAGTGGATGTAGAGCCATTGTCATGTATGACGGGCAACCCCGAACGTGCTCAGGTTGTGGTAAGGAAGGCCATGTTCGCTCGGACTGCATGCAGCGGAGGATAGCGCAGTTACCAGTGGGAGAATCCGAAAGATCTGCGACTATGCAGTCGTTGCCGGTAAGTTACGTTGCGGCAGTCAGAGGACCGGAACCGGACCACTTACTAGTAGAGGAGGCGGCTCCTCGCCCGTCACCACCTGAGACCAACGTTGCGCCCATAGTCACGAACCAGATAACGGCGACAAACTTATCCGCTGCCCAGTCAGAGCAACAGGTAACTCCCGATGACGAGGGCCATGCCGCAGTTGCTGCGGCTGAAAACGTCGTGCTCCAGGATCCGGAGGGCCCGCAGGAGCCGGACCAGACCGTATCTTCCGATAATGAGATGGGCCGACCACGGCACTCACCCCGCAGACGCAAAAAACAACGGATTGCGCCCCCGAACGCGGACCAGACGGCGAAGGAGGTGCGAGAAAAAGCTCAGCGGGTTGCCCGCACACTTGGAGGAACACCGGTAGCACAAGACGATGGCATCCACCAGGTCCTCATTCCGGCGGACATTCTTGCGACGGCCGAGCCACCTACCCCTCCCACCGAACGGATGGTAGTGCACGCGACACGGGAGGTGACCCCGCATGACATACCCATGCAGACGCTTGACGGCGACACGACGGAGGTTGGCCTCCGGGCGACCGGCAACTGGGCCGATGATGTGGAAAACGTTCCGCCAGGAGGGGACTCGAATGACGATCCTATGGTTGGTGTGGGGACAGCGGTCATGCGCGGGGTCGGGGATGATACGGATGGGCTTCCCCCCCGCCCCAGCGACCACTAATCTATAGTGTGTGTAGTCACAGAAAAGGCCTTCCTTTCTTCCATCCGCGAATGACTTCTGCACAAGCTTACAGGATAGGGACTGTCAACATCAACAGTATCAGCAGCAATCTTAAGCTACAGACCTTCCGTGATATGTTATATGCGGCCGAACTCGACGTGGTCTTACTACAAGAGGTGAAGAACATAGACCTCGCCACGATTAGTGGATATATAGCCTTCACTCATCCCGGGACTGTGCAAGAACTTGGAACAGCCATCCTCACAAAGGAAGGGATACTAGCGACTGACGTAGAGTACCTCCCAACGGCGAGAGGTATGGCACTCACCATTTACGATACTCGTATTGTCAACGTCTATGCCCCTTCAGGGACTGGTAATAGACCGCAACGGGCGGCGTTTTTTAACGATGCTATTGCACCATTGCTTGTAGGCCATTACGACCACATTATATTCGGTGGCGACTACAACTGCGTCCTATCTCCGAAAGACCAGACGCCACATTTTAACACTTGTCCGGATCTAGCGGCTATAATACGGGACTTTCATTTTATTGATACCTGGGAACACGTCAATGGCGATAGGCCAGGATTCACGCATATCACGACTCACTCCGCCAGCCGACTCGATCGTATTTACGTCACGCTGGATTTAAGTCGAAGACTTTTGCAGACGGAGATATGGCCGACCGTCTTCTCTGACCACGCGGCGTACATTTGTACACTCAACCTCCAACGCCAAGGGACGTACCGTGGAAGAGGATACTGGAAGTTGAATGTATCGCATTTGGACGAACAGGCATGCCATGAACTCTTCGCTGCGTCTTGGGCGGCTTGTGAGAGGAGGTTTTCTCAATATGCCTCGGCGTTGGAATGGTGGCTAAACTGTGCAAAACCGACGATCAGGAAGGCCTTTATGAGATACTCCCGTGACAGGAAGGAATGGTACACCAGGACGGTCGAGTTCTATTTCCAGGTCCTTCGAGACTTATACCGCCCGGACGCGTCGATTATAGACAATCACCAGGAAATACAACGGATAAAAGCCACGATTACGGCTTTGACGCGTCAAAAGCTCATCGGGTGCAAAGTCAGGGCGCGACTTCGTGACGGTGTCGCAGGCGAGCAACCTTCCATCTATCACGTACTTAAGGAGCGGACAGGTCGCCGCAGGAAACTGGTCACTGAACTACGGACGGAGGACGGATGTTTGTTGTTGCAGCAGCGTGAGATATCAGCTGAGATGAAGCACTATTATGCGACGCTATACGCCGCTGGCCCTGTGGATCACGAGGCGATGGAGGCTTTACTGTCGGGTATAACCCGCAAGGTGAATCAGACGGAAGCTCTTCAATTGTTGGCTGAACCTACAGAAGAGGAAGTAGAAGATGCACTGCTGACGGGCCCTGAGAACAAGTCACCTGGTCCAGACGGCCTACCGGTGGAGTTCTATCGCACATTTAAACGACTGTTGTTGCCGAAACTGACGTGCATATGCCAGGAAGTAATGGACCCCGACAAAGACATCCCGCGACAATTCAGTGAGGGCTTGATCATACCGGTTCCTAAGTCACCATTGGCGCAATCCGCAAAACACTACCGCCCGCTCACACTTCTAAACTGTGATTATAAGATCTTTGCAAGGATTATAGCTAGGAGACTCAAACCGGTGATGAACACGGTTACAGCCCCGCCACAAACGAGTGTCGGTATAGGCCGCAACATTCACGACACCTTGTGTGACTATCGCGACGTCATAGCGGTAGCTGCCGCCTGTCGCATTCCGTGCGCCTTAGTTGCTCTCGATTTTGACAAAGCATTCGACCGTGTGAACCATGAGTATTTACTGAAAACCATGCAGACAATGAACTTCCCCCACCGTTTCCTCACCATCATCGCACGACTGCTGCGCCACTCCCAGTCCACGATTTTGCTCAACGGGCGATCAGTGGGGCCGATAACTATTGAAAGTTCGGTCAGACAGGGCTGCCCTATGTCGATGGCGCTGTTTGCTATCGCCATCGAGCCGCTATTAACAGCGCTGACCTCACACCTCCAGGGTGTCCTGATGTATGGTCACAAGTTTGTATGCCGCGCCTACGCGGATGATGTGGCCTTTCTTGTGCGAACCACGTCTGAGATACGGACGGCGATGGACATAGTAGAGCAGTATAGGAAGGCGGCGGGGGCTCGGTTGAATGTAATGAAGTCCGGTGTCCTGAACATCGGTCGCGGATTGAAGGCCCCTATTCCTGGACAGATCAAGGTGATCACGGTCATGAAGTGCTTGGGAGTGAAATTTACTCATGACATCCGACGCACGATTGCAATCAATTACAAAGATTTGCTAAATACAGTGCGCGCGAGCATACGTCAACATACCCTCAGGTCGCTGGACGAAATACAACGCGTGGCCTTGGTGAACATTTATCTCGTCTCTAAAGTTAACTATGTGGCACGCGTACTCCCGCTACCCCTCCCGATGGCAAGCAGATTGTTAGCTGCCTTCGGCCACTTTGTCAGCCGCGGCCACATTTTCAAAGTCAAGTATTCTACGTTGACTCTGCCGTCGGCGTCAGGTGGTCTCAACCTCACCGACGTCTATACGAAGACACGGGCCCTGTACGTCATTTCTACATTTAGCAGATGGAAGAATTCGCCCAATAGTATCACCACTTTTCTATTGAACGAAATAAAGCCGGCTAATCTTGACGCGCCTGTGGATGTTCATCACATACCAGACGACCTTCAGCATATCAAGCAATTTTTGCTTGACTATAGCTACATCCGCCTGGGAATGCCTGAGGAACAGATAGTCACAGTGCGAGCAGTGTACAAATATTTGCTCACGACGCACGCTCGAAACAGTATTGAAGTTAAGTACCCCGAGGCAGTCTGGCCACGTGTATGGAGAAGTGTTCATCATCCACATTTGCCAACGGGAGTGAGAGCATTGTGGTATTACGTGGTCAATAGGAAACTTCCCACGACTTCCCGCTTACATTCGATACATTTGGCTGATACTTCCCTTTGTGCAACCTGTAACGTGCAAGATACTGATGAACACACATTCGTATGCGGTACGGCGCAAGACATCTGGAAAGCGGTTAGAAACCTCTTGGCATTTCTACAACGCACGTCCCCTCAAGCCATCACCCTTAAGAGTCTACTTCTACCGGACGATGACCTCTACCCTACCACGAAACGAAATGCCGTAACCTGGCTGAAAGGACAAGCAATCTACTATATTCTTACAAACTCAGAACGTAGTATTGGAGACTTTTCGACATATTTACAAACACAGCACGATGGACTTCGCAAACTTCCACATTACAAACAGGAATACGCAAATTTTCTCATTAAAGCGATCATGGATCCCCCACAGAATTGGCGGGTGTAAAGCTAAGAGTAGACAAGACAGGACAGTAAAGAGAAGAGACCACACGATGAAACAGGATGAACTCGCAACGGAGTGAACACATTGCAACCCGAGAAGCCGACCTTACAGTTTTCCGACGTAAGAGGGCCCCTAAAGTACGGTTGCCAAAGGTAATTTGAAAAAAAATAACGAACAACCACAATGCCGATGGAGGCGGCACATACAGAGGATTTCTTCTCGGAGATGGCATTCATGAGTCGAAGCCACTCATCCCTTTTGTTTTCATTTACTTTATGTTATACCATTAAAAAAAAAAAAAAAAAAAAAAAAAAAAAAAAAAAAAAAAAAAAAAAACTAATAAATTTAAAGCGTAGAAGCTAGCCGACGAAGGCAGAAAAGGTGAGCGATTGGATGGGCTATGTGGGGAGAAGGGAGGCCCAAAAAAAAAAAAAAAAAAAAAAAAAAAAAAAAAAAAAAAAAAAAAAAAAAAAAAGAAAAAAAAAAAAAGAAAAAAAAAAAAAAAAAAAAAAGTGGTTAAGGCGTCTGACTCGAAATCCGATTCCCTCTGGGAGCGTAGGTTCGAATCCTACCGGCTGCGTACGATTTTGCGTAAAGAGGAGCAAACATTTTCGCACACATGTGACATGCGTGGGCGAATGCGGGTGCAAACCAGTGACGCCATTCTCAACAAGACGAAAGTTTCCGTTTAAGAATACTGAGTTTCGCGACGACCGCTGCTTACTGTGGCCATCGGTTCACCTCGCACTGACGCTGGGACTGCAGAAAGCCGTCGCTGAGATCGTGAGTACACAGATGTGCTCGAAAGTGTTGGACAGAGCGAACATTCATTTCTTTTTAAGAATCGCAATTCAATCATTCGAGTGCGGCAAAGGCGGTGGTGCAGCGTTTCTTTTCTTAAGATCTCGCAGCTGCTTGGAGGTATGTCCATCGTTTTAAGACGACAGAAAACTAGCGTCAGCGGTGCGTCAGTGGGAAGTCGGTGAAGTCGCCATTGGAGCCATAAGCCAGTAATTACAACATGCGAATCACTCGCACACCATGTAGCATGCACTACAACGCTCGCCCGAGGGACCGGACAGCTCAGTCGGTAGAGCGCTAGACCTTCAACCAAAGGGTCTCGGGTTCAAACCCCCGTCCAGGCGAAAATTGACACACTGTCGTAACAGCTAATGGAAACCCTACAGAATAGAGTGACGCCACGCCGTTTTCTGCCATCAGATTGCTTCTAAAGACGGCGGTTTCACTTGTCGGGAGTCGCTTCTGCCACCGGCAGTCGTGGCCGAGTGGTTAAGGCGTCTGACTTGAAATCAGATTCCCTCTGGGAGCGTAGGTTCGAGTCCTACCGACTGCGAAAATTTTCTCGCTCTCAAAAGATGGACGTTCAGCTGCATCCTAGCAGTTGCGTCACTACTAAACACGTGCGTCACCAGCAATGTGCAGTGTTATTTGATCCAGGGCGCAGCGTTACAGTCGAGCCCAGAAGCCGCAGCTCATCTCCTCGTCTCACAGCCGCCCACCGGCTTACTGGGCAGTGCAGATGTGTCCGTTTTAGCTTGCAGACGATGACGTGTAGCAATTGATGAGCTAACGCAAGTCGAATGTTTTACCGTGTGTATCTGCTAGATACTGCCTCTCATACGGTAGAGACTCACTCCTTCTTGTGTCTCGTTCTCTGCACACGAGTTGCCCCTGGCTGGCATCGATATAGCACGGGTTTTCTAGCGAAGTGAATATTACACGAGTCTAGTCGACATGTTTGCTTGTTACGATGATGGAAGCAGAAGAAATGTGTGTGGGACTTCACTGCATCGGCTGCTCGCCTTTCAGCGTCCCTGTGTCTTATCAGACGAAGGTGACTGTGAAATTGGCAACGAGGCAGAGGTGAACAAACACATGCAAACAGCAACGTTCAACGTCAGCCGAAATAGCTCAGTTGGGAGAGCGTTAGACTGAAGATCTAAAGGTCCCTGGTTCGATCCCGGGTTTCGGCAGGTATTCGTTTTCATGCGACGCCAATGGAATTGCTCTGTGTTGGTGATGATGCAACTACCGCTGACAACAAAAATGACTCTCTCCTGTAGCTGTACTGGTTGTCTAGTGCATGCCATAAGAGGAACTCACTAGACAACTAACTCCCCTAGAAGCAAAAGAATCAAAAAAAGTCCTACCGACTGCGTTCCTTTTTCTGTGTCAGGTGGTGAAGAACGTCTTCAACGGAACCGTGAAACGAGCGAAAACGTGGGAAACATTGCATTCGAAATGCTTGCGAATTTTCCAATTGCCCCGTGAGTGTCGACAAAACATGTAAATTCTGTGCTCCAACGTATGAGACGTAACGACTGCTGCAATTTGTTGTTGCATCGTGTGTCAGCAGTCTTCGATAGTGTGTCACGAGCTTAGTGGGATAAGTTTGCAGACAGCATTTAGGCGACGTTTAATTAGTAACGGCCCCATGCAGCGATTGCACAACAGTAAAGGACATGAGTCAATGTACAGTTGTGCAGCGTGAGAGGTTTCACAGTATCGTGTGAGCCCGGATAGCTCAGTCGGTAGAGCATTAGGCTTTTAACCTAAGGGTCCAGGGTTCAAGTCCCTGTCCGGGCGGAAATTTTAATACTTTGGTAGCGATTCGTCTGGTAGCGGTGGAAACGCTACGGAAAATAATGAAGCTACGCCGTTTTCTGACACCACAGTGCTTTAAACGGTAGCAGTTGCATGTGTCGGGACAACACCGCGCTACCGGCAGTCGTGGCCGAGTGGTTAAGGCGTCTGACTCGAAATCAGATTCCCTCTGGGAGCGTAGGTTCGAATCCTACCGGCTGCGTACGATTTTGCGTAAAGAGGAGCAAACATTTTCGCACACATGTGACATGCGTGGGCGAATGCGGGTGCAAACCAGTGACGCCATTCTCAACAAGACGAAAGTTTCCGTTTAAGAATACTGAGTTTCGCGACGACCGCTGCTTACTGTGGCCATCGGTTCACCTCGCACTGACGCTGGGACTGCAGAAAGCCGTCGCTGAGATCGTGAGTACACAGATGTGCTCGAAAGTGTTGGACAGAGCGAACATTCATTTCTTTTTAAGAATCGCAATTCAATCATTCGAGTGCGGCAAAGGCGGTGGTGCAGCGTTTCTTTTCTTAAGATCTCGCAGCTGCTTGGAGGTATGTCCATCGTTTTAAGACGACAGAAAACTAGCGTCAGCGGTGCGTCAGTGGGAAGTCGGTGAAGTCGCCATTGGAGCCATAAGCCAGTAATTACAACATGCGAATCACTCGCACACCATGTAGCATGCACTACAACGCTCGCCCGAGGGACCGGACAGCTCAGTCGGTAGAGCGCTAGACCTTCAACCAAAGGGTCTCGGGTTCAAACCCCCGTCCAGGCGAAAATTGACACACTGTCGTAACAGCTAATGGAAACCCTACAGAATAGAGTGACGCCACGCCGTTTTCTGCCATCAGATTGCTTCTAAAGACGGCGGTTTCACTTGTCGGGAGTCGCTTCTGCCACCGGCAGTCGTGGCCGAGTGGTTAAGGCGTCTGACTTGAAATCAGATTCCCTCTGGGAGCGTAGGTTCGAGTCCTACCGACTGCGAAAATTTTCTCGCTCTCAAAAGATGGACGTTCAGCTGCATCCTAGCAGTTGCGTCACTACTAAACACGTGCGTCACCAGCAATGTGCAGTGTTATTTGATCCAGGGCGCAGCGTTACAGTCGAGCCCAGAAGCCGCAGCTCATCTCCTCGTCTCACAGCCGCCCACCGGCTTACTGGGCAGTGCAGATGTGTCCGTTTTAGCTTGCAGACGATGACGTGTAGCAATTGATGAGCTAACGCAAGTCGAATGTTTTACCGTGTGTATCTGCTAGATACTGCCTCTCATACGGTAGAGACTCACTCCTTCTTGTGTCTCGTTCTCTGCACACGAGTTGCCCCTGGCTGGCATCGATATAGCACGGGTTTTCTAGCGAAGTGAATATTACACGAGTCTAGTCGACATGTTTGCTTGTTACGATGATGGAAGCAGAAGAAATGTGTGTGGGACTTCACTGCATCGGCTGCTCGCCTTTCAGCGTCCCTGTGTCTTATCAGACGAAGGTGACTGTGAAATTGGCAACGAGGCAGAGGTGAACAAACACATGCAAACAGCAACGTTCAACGTCAGCCGAAATAGCTCAGTTGGGAGAGCGTTAGACTGAAGATCTAAAGGTCCCTGGTTCGATCCCGGGTTTCGGCAGGTATTCGTTTTCATGCGACGCCAATGGAATTGCTCTGTGTTGGTGATGATGCAACTACCGCTGACAACAAAAATGACTCTCTCCTGTAGCTGTACTGGTTGTCTAGTGCATGCCATAAGAGGAACTCACTAGACAACTAACTCCCCTAGAAGCAAAAGAATCAAAAAAAGTCCTACCGACTGCGTTCCTTTTTCTGTGTCAGGTGGTGAAGAACGTCTTCAACGGAACCGTGAAACGAGCGAAAACGTGGGAAACATTGCATTCGAAATGCTTGCGAATTTTCCAATTGCCCCGTGAGTGTCGACAAAACATGTAAATTCTGTGCTCCAACGTATGAGACGTAACGACTGCTGCAATTTGTTGTTGCATCGTGTGTCAGCAGTCTTCGATAGTGTGTCACGAGCTTAGTGGGATAAGTTTGCAGACAGCATTTAGGCGACGTTTAATTAGTAACGGCCCCATGCAGCGATTGCACAACAGTAAAGGACATGAGTCAATGTACAGTTGTGCAGCGTGAGAGGTTTCACAGTATCGTGTGAGCCCGGATAGCTCAGTCGGTAGAGCATTAGGCTTTTAACCTAAGGGTCCAGGGTTCAAGTCCCTGTCCGGGCGGAAATTTTAATACTTTGGTAGCGATTCGTCTGGTAGCGGTGGAAACGCTACGGAAAATAATGAAGCTACGCCGTTTTCTGACACCACAGTGCTTTAAACGGTAGCAGTTGCATGTGTCGGGACAACACCGCGCTACCGGCAGTCGTGGCCGAGTGGTTAAGGCGTCTGACTCGAAATCAGATTCCCTCTGGGAGCGTAGGTTCGAATCCTACCGGCTGCGTACGATTTTGCGTAAAGAGGAGCAAACATTTTCGCACACATGTGACATGCGTGGGCGAATGCGGGTGCAAACCAGTGACGCCATTCTCAACAAGACGAAAGTTTCCGTTTAAGAATACTGAGTTTCGCGACGACCGCTGCTTACTGTGGCCATCGGTTCACCTCGCACTGACGCTGGGACTGCAGAAAGCCGTCGCTGAGATCGTGAGTACACAGATGTGCTCGAAAGTGTTGGACAGAGCGAACATTCATTTCTTTTTAAGAATCGCAATTCAATCATTCGAGTGCGGCAAAGGCGGTGGTGCAGCGTTTCTTTTCTTAAGATCTCGCAGCTGCTTGGAGGTATGTCCATCGTTTTAAGACGACAGAAAACTAGCGTCAGCGGTGCGTCAGTGGGAAGTCGGTGAAGTCGCCATTGGAGCCATAAGCCAGTAATTACAACATGCGAATCACTCGCACACCATGTAGCATGCACTACAACGCTCGCCCGAGGGACCGGACAGCTCAGTCGGTAGAGCGCTAGACCTTCAACCAAAGGGTCTCGGGTTCAAACCCCCGTCCAGGCGAAAATTGACACACTGTCGTAACAGCTAATGGAAACCCTACAGAATAGAGTGACGCCACGCCGTTTTCTGCCATCAGATTGCTTCTAAAGACGGCGGTTTCACTTGTCGGGAGTCGCTTCTGCCACCGGCAGTCGTGGCCGAGTGGTTAAGGCGTCTGACTTGAAATCAGATTCCCTCTGGGAGCGTAGGTTCGAGTCCTACCGACTGCGAAAATTTTCTCGCTCTCAAAAGATGGACGTTCAGCTGCATCCTAGCAGTTGCGTCACTACTAAACACGTGCGTCACCAGCAATGTGCAGTGTTATTTGATCCAGGGCGCAGCGTTACAGTCGAGCCCAGAAGCCGCAGCTCATCTCCTCGTCTCACAGCCGCCCACCGGCTTACTGGGCAGTGCAGATGTGTCCGTTTTAGCTTGCAGACGATGACGTGTAGCAATTGATGAGCTAACGCAAGTCGAATGTTTTACCGTGTGTATCTGCTAGATACTGCCTCTCATACGGTAGAGACTCACTCCTTCTTGTGTCTCGTTCTCTGCACACGAGTTGCCCCTGGCTGGCATCGATATAGCACGGGTTTTCTAGCGAAGTGAATATTACACGAGTCTAGTCGACATGTTTGCTTGTTACGATGATGGAAGCAGAAGAAATGTGTGTGGGACTTCACTGCATCGGCTGCTCGCCTTTCAGCGTCCCTGTGTCTTATCAGACGAAGGTGACTGTGAAATTGGCAACGAGGCAGAGGTGAACAAACACATGCAAACAGCAACGTTCAACGTCAGCCGAAATAGCTCAGTTGGGAGAGCGTTAGACTGAAGATCTAAAGGTCCCTGGTTCGATCCCGGGTTTCGGCAGGTATTCGTTTTCATGCGACGCCAATGGAATTGCTCTGTGTTGGTGATGATGCAACTACCGCTGACAACAAAAATGACTCTCTCCTGTAGCTGTACTGGTTGTCTAGTGCATGCCATAAGAGGAACTCACTAGACAACTAACTCCCCTAGAAGCAAAAGAATCAAAAAAAGTCCTACCGACTGCGTTCCTTTTTCTGTGTCAGGTGGTGAAGAACGTCTTCAACGGAACCGTGAAACGAGCGAAAACGTGGGAAACATTGCATTCGAAATGCTTGCGAATTTTCCAATTGCCCCGTGAGTGTCGACAAAACATGTAAATTCTGTGCTCCAACGTATGAGACGTAACGACTGCTGCAATTTGTTGTTGCATCGTGTGTCAGCAGTCTTCGATAGTGTGTCACGAGCTTAGTGGGATAAGTTTGCAGACAGCATTTAGGCGACGTTTAATTAGTAACGGCCCCATGCAGCGATTGCACAACAGTAAAGGACATGAGTCAATGTACAGTTGTGCAGCGTGAGAGGTTTCACAGTATCGTGTGAGCCCGGATAGCTCAGTCGGTAGAGCATTAGGCTTTTAACCTAAGGGTCCAGGGTTCAAGTCCCTGTCCGGGCGGAAATTTTAATACTTTGGTAGCGATTCGTCTGGTAGCGGTGGAAACGCTACGGAAAATAATGAAGCTACGCCGTTTTCTGACACCACAGTGCTTTAAACGGTAGCAGTTGCATGTGTCGGGACAACACCGCGCTACCGGCAGTCGTGGCCGAGTGGTTAAGGCGTCTGACTCGAAATCAGATTCCCTCTGGGAGCGTAGGTTCGAATCCTACCGGCTGCGTACGATTTTGCGTAAAGAGGAGCAAACATTTTCGCACACATGTGACATGCGTGGGCGAATGCGGGTGCAAACCAGTGACGCCATTCTCAACAAGACGAAAGTTTCCGTTTAAGAATACTGAGTTTCGCGACGACCGCTGCTTACTGTGGCCATCGGTTCACCTCGCACTGACGCTGGGACTGCAGAAAGCCGTCGCTGAGATCGTGAGTACACAGATGTGCTCGAAAGTGTTGGACAGAGCGAACATTCATTTCTTTTTAAGAATCGCAATTCAATCATTCGAGTGCGGCAAAGGCGGTGGTGCAGCGTTTCTTTTCTTAAGATCTCGCAGCTGCTTGGAGGTATGTCCATCGTTTTAAGACGACAGAAAACTAGCGTCAGCGGTGCGTCAGTGGGAAGTCGGTGAAGTCGCCATTGGAGCCATAAGCCAGTAATTACAACATGCGAATCACTCGCACACCATGTAGCATGCACTACAACGCTCGCCCGAGGGACCGGACAGCTCAGTCGGTAGAGCGCTAGACCTTCAACCAAAGGGTCTCGGGTTCAAACCCCCGTCCAGGCGAAAATTGACACACTGTCGTAACAGCTAATGGAAACCCTACAGAATAGAGTGACGCCACGCCGTTTTCTGCCATCAGATTGCTTCTAAAGACGGCGGTTTCACTTGTCGGGAGTCGCTTCTGCCACGCGCAGTCGTGGCCGAGTGGTTAAGGCGTCTGACTTGAAATCAGATTCCCTCTGGGAGCGTAGGTTCGAGTCCTACCGACTGCGAAAATTTTCTCGCTCTCAAAAGATGGACGTTCAGCTGCATCCTAGCAGTTGCGTCACTACTAAACACGTGCGTCACCAGCAATGTGCAGTGTTATTTGATCCAGGGCGCAGCGTTACAGTCGAGCCCAGAAGCCGCAGCTCATCTCCTCGTCTCACAGCCGCCCACCGGCTTACTGGGCAGTGCAGATGTGTCCGTTTTAGCTTGCAGACGATGACGTGTAGCAATTGATGAGCTAACGCAAGTCGAATGTTTTACCGTGTGTATCTGCTAGATACTGCCTCTCATACGGTAGAGACTCACTCCTTCTTGTGTCTCGTTCTCTGCACACGAGTTGCCCCTGGCTGGCATCGATATAGCACGGGTTTTCTAGCGAAGTGAATATTACACGAGTCTAGTCGACATGTTTGCTTGTTACGATGATGGAAGCAGAAGAAATGTGTGTGGGACTTCACTGCATCGGCTGCTCGCCTTTCAGCGTCCCTGTGTCTTATCAGACGAAGGTGACTGTGAAATTGGCAACGAGGCAGAGGTGAACAAACACATGCAAACAGCAACGTTCAACGTCAGCCGAAATAGCTCAGTTGGGAGAGCGTTAGACTGAAGATCTAAAGGTCCCTGGTTCGATCCCGGGTTTCGGCAGGTATTCGTTTTCATGCGACGCCAATGGAATTGCTCTGTGTTGGTGATGATGCAACTACCGCTGACAACAAAAATGACTCTCTCCTGTAGCTGTACTGGTTGTCTAGTGCATGCCATAAGAGGAACTCACTAGACAACTAACTCCCCTAGAAGCAAAAGAATCAAAAAAAGTCCTACCGACTGCGTTCCT
>NW_026047599.1:0-40000 GCF_023864345.2 Schistocerca serialis cubense
GTTTGTGATAATGCAACTACCGCTGACAACAAAAATGACTCTCTCCTGTAGCTGTTCTGGTTGTCTAGTGCATGCCATAAGAGGAACTCACTAGACAACTAACTCCCCTAGAAGCAAAAGAATTAAAAATATCCTACCGACTGCATTCCTTTTTCTGTGTCAGGTGGTGAAGAACGTCTTCAACGGAACCGTGAAATGAGCGAAAGCGTGGGAAACATTGCATTCGAAATGCTTGTGAATTTTCCAATTGCCCAGTGAGTGTCGACAAAACACGTAAATTCTCTGCTCCGACGTATGAGGCGTAACAACTAGTGCAATTTGTTGTTGCATCGTGTGCCAGCAGTCTTCGAGAGTGTGTTACGAGCTTAGCGTGATAAGTTTGTAGACAGCATGTAGGCGACGTTTTATTAGTAACGGCCCCATACAGCGATTGCACAACAGTAAAGGACATGAGTCAATGTATAGTTGTGCATTGTGGGAGGTTTTGCAGCCTCGTCTGAGCCCGGATAGCTCAGTTGGTAGAGCATTAGGCTTTTAACCTAAGGGTCCAGGGTTCAAGGCCCCGTCGAGGCGGAAATTTTAACACTTTGGTAGCGATTCGTCTGGTAGCGGTGGAAACGCTACGGAAAATAATGCAGTTACGCCGTTTACTGACACCACAGTGCTTTAAACGGTAGCAGTTGCATGTGTCGGGAGAACACCGCGCTAACGGCAGTCGTGGCCGAGTGGTTAAGGCGTCTGACTCGAAATCAGATTCCCTCTGGGAGCGTAGGTTCGAATCCTACCGGCTGCGTGCGATTTTGCGTACAGAGGAGCAAACATTTTCGCACACATGTGACATGCGTGGGCGAATGCGGGTGCAAACAGTGACGCCATTCTCAACAAGACGAAAATTTCCGTTTTAAGAATACTGAGTTTTCGCGACGACCGCTGCTTACTGTGGCTATCGGTTCACCTCACACTGACACTGACGCTGGGACTGCAGAAAGCCGTCGCTGAGATCGTGAGTTCACAGATGTGCTCGAAAGTGATGGACAGAGCGAACATTTCATTTTCTTTTTAAGAATCGCAATTTCCATCACTCGAGTGCGGCCAAAGCAGTGGTGCAGCGTTTCTTTTCTTAAGATCTCGCAGCTGCTTGGAGGTATGTCGATCGTTTTAAGACGACAGAAAACTAGCGTCAGCGGTGCGTCAGTGGGAAGTCGGTGAAGTCGCCATCGGAGCCATAAGCCAGTAATTACGACATACGAATCACTCGCGCACCGCGCAGCTGTACGATAATGCTCGTGCGTGGGCCCGCATAGCTGAGTCGGTAGAGCGCTAGGTTTTCAACCAAAGGGTCCTGGGTTCAAGTCCCTGTCTGGGCGAAAATTAATACACTTTCGTAACGGCTAATGGAAACCCTACAGAAAAGAGTGAGGCCACGCCGTTTTTCTGCCATCAGATTGCTTCTAAAGATGGCGGTTTCAGTTGTCGGGAGTCGCTTCCGCCACCGGCAGTCGTGGCCGAGTGGTTAAGGCGTCTGACTTGAAATCAGATTCCCTCTGGGAGCGTAGGTTCGAGTCCTGCCGACTGCGAAAATTTCTCGCTCTCAAAAGGCGGACGTTCAGCTGCATCCTAGCAGTTGCGTCACTACTAAACACGTGGGTCACCAGCAATGTGCAGTGCTATTTGATCCAGGGCGCAGCGTTACAGTCGCGCCCAGAAGCCGCAGCTCATCTCCGCGTCTCACAGCCGTCCACCTGGTGTTAGTACAAGTGTCGCCTCACTGGGCAGTGCAGATGTGTCCATTTTAGCTTGCAGACGATGACGTGTAGCAATTTATGAGCTAACGCAAGTCGTATGTTTTACCGTGTGTATCTGCTAGATACTGCCTCTCATACGGTGGAGAGACTCACTCCTTCTTGTGTCTCGTTCTCCGCACACGAGTTGCCCCTGGCATCGATATAGCACGGGTTTTCTAGCGTCAGCGAAGTCAATATTACACGAATCGAGTCGACATGTTTGCTTGTTACGATGACGGAAGAAGAAGAAATGTGTGTGGAACTTCACTGCATCGGCTGCTCGCCTTTCAGCGCCCCTGTGTCTTATCAGACGAAGGTGACTGTGAAATTGGCAACGAGGCAGAGGTTAACGAACACATGCAAATGGCAACCTTCGACGTCAGCCGAAATAGCTCAGTTGGGAGAGCGTTAGACTGAAGATCTAAAGGTCCCTGGTTCGATCCCGGTTTCGGCAGGTATTCGTTTTGATGCGACGCCAATGGAATTACTCTGCGTTTGTGATAATGCAACTACCGCTGACAACAAAAATGACTCTCTCCTGTAGCTGTTCTGGTTGTCTAGTGCATGCCATAAGAGGAACTCACTAGACAACTAACTCCCCTAGAAGCAAAAGAATTAAAAATATCCTACCGACTGCATTCCTTTTTCTGTGTCAGGTGGTGAAGAACGTCTTCAACGGAACCGTGAAATGAGCGAAAGCGTGGGAAACATTGCATTCGAAATGCTTGTGAATTTTCCAATTGCCCAGTGAGTGTCGACAAAACACGTAAATTCTCTGCTCCGACGTATGAGGCGTAACAACTAGTGCAATTTGTTGTTGCATCGTGTGCCAGCAGTCTTCGAGAGTGTGTTACGAGCTTAGCGTGATAAGTTTGTAGACAGCATGTAGGCGACGTTTATTAGTAACGGCCCCATACAGCGATTGCACAACAGTAAAGGACATGAGTCAATGTATAGTTGTGCATTGTGGGAGGTTTTGCAGCCTCGTCTGAGCCCGGATAGCTCAGTTGGTAGAGCATTAGGCTTTTAACCTAAGGGTCCAGGGTTCAAGGCCCCGTCGAGGCGGAAATTTTAACACTTTGGTAGCGATTCGTCTGGTAGCGGTGGAAACGCTACGGAAAATAATGCAGTTACGCCGTTTACTGACACCACAGTGCTTTAAAACGGTAGCAGTTGCATGTGTCGGGAGAACACCGCGCTAACGGCAGTCGTGGCCGAGTGGTTAAGGCGTCTGACTCGAAATCAGATTCCCTCTGGAGCGTAGGTTTCGAATCCTACCGGCTGCGTGCGATTTTGCGTACAGAGGAGCAAACATTTTCGCACACATGTGACATGCGTGGGCGAATGCGGGTGCAAACCAGTGACGCCATTCTCAACAAGACGAAAATTTCCGTTTTAAGAATACTGAGTTTTCGCGACGACGCTGCTTACTGTGGCTATCGGTTCACCTCACACTGACACTGACGCTGGGACTGCAGAAAGCCGTCGCTGAGATCGTGAGTTCACAGATGTGCTCGAAAGTGATGGACAGAGCGAACATTTCATTTTCTTTTTAAGAATCGCAATTTCCATCACTCGAGTGCGGCCAAAGCAGTGGTGCAGCGTTTCTTTTCTTAAGATCTCGCAGCTGCTTGGAGGTATGTCGATCGTTTTAAGACGACAGAAAACTAGCGTCAGCGGTGCGTCAGTGGGAAGTCGGTGAAGTCGCCATCGGAGCCATAAGCCAGTAATTACGACATACGAATCACTCGCGCACCGCGCAGCTGTACGATAATGCTCGTGCGTGGGCCCGCATAGCTGAGTCGGTAGAGCGCTAGGTTTTCAACCAAAGGGTCCTGGGTTCAAGTCCCTGTCTGGGCGAAAATTAATACACTTTCGTAACGGCTAATGGAAACCCTACAGAAAAGAGTGAGGCCACGCCGTTTTCTGCCATCAGATTGCTTCTAAAGATGGCGGTTTCAGTTGTCGGGAGTCGCTTCCGCCACCGGCAGTCGTGGCCGAGTGGTTAAGGCGTCTGACTTGAAATCAGATTCCCTCTGGGAGCGTAGGTTCGAGTCCTGCCGACTGCGAAAATTTTCTCGCTCTCAAAAGGCGGACGTTCAGCTGCATCCTAGCAGTTGCGTCACTACTAAACACGTGGGTCACCAGCAATGTGCAGTGCTATTTGATCCAGGGCGCAGCGTTACAGTCGCGCCCAGAAGCCGCAGCTCATCTCCGCGTCTCACAGCCGTCCACCTGGTGTTAGTACAAGTGTCGCCTCACTGGGCAGTGCAGATGTGTCCATTTTAGCTTGCAGACGATGACGTGTAGCAATTTATGAGCTAACGCAAGTCGTATGTTTTACCGTGTGTATCTGCTAGATACTGCCTCTCATACGGTGGAGAGACTCACTCCTTCTTGTGTCTCGTTCTCCGCACACGAGTTGCCCCTGGCATCGATATAGCACGGGTTTTCTAGCGTCAGCGAAGTCAATATTACACGAATCGAGTCGACATGTTTGCTTGTTACGATGACGGAAGAAGAAGAAATGTGTGTGGAACTTCACTGCATCGGCTGCTCGCCTTTCAGCGCCCTGTGTCTTATCAGACGAAGGTGACTGTGAAATTGGCAACGAGGCAGAGGTTAACGAACACATGCAAATGGCAACCTTCGACGTCAGCCGAAATAGCTCAGTTGGGAGAGCGTTAGACTGAAGATCTAAAGGTCCCTGTTCGATCCCGGGTTTCGGCAGGTATTCGTTTTGATGCGACGCCAATGGAATTACTCTGCGTTTGTGATAATGCAACTACCGCTGACAACAAAAATGACTCTCTCCTGTAGCTGTTCTGGTTGTCTAGTGCATGCCATAAGAGGAACTCACTAGACAACTAACTCCCCTAGAAGCAAAAGAATTAAAAATATCCTACCGACTGCATTCCTTTTTCTGTGTCAGGTGGTGAAGAACGTCTTCAACGGAACCGTGAAATGAGCGAAAGCGTGGGAAACATTGCATTCGAAATGCTTGTGAATTTTCCAATTGCCCAGTGAGTGTCGACAAAACACGTAAATTCTCTGCTCCGACGTATGAGGCGTAACAACTAGTGCAATTTGTTGTTGCATCGTGTGCCAGCAGTCTTCGAGAGTGTGTTACGAGCTTAGCGTGATAAGTTTGTAGACAGCATGTAGGCGACGTTTTATTAGTAACGGCCCCATACAGCGATTGCACAACAGTAAAGGACATGAGTCAATGTATAGTTGTGCATTGTGGGAGGTTTTGCAGCCTCGTCTGAGCCCGGATAGCTCAGTTGGTAGAGCATTAGGCTTTTAACCTAAGGGTCCAGGGTTCAAGGCCCCGTCGAGGCGGAAATTTTAACACTTTGGTAGCGATTCGTCTGGTAGCGGTGGAAACGCTACGGAAAATAATGCAGTTACGCCGTTTACTGACACCACAGTGCTTTAAACGGTAGCAGTTGCATGTGTCGGGAGAACACCGCGCTAACGGCAGTCGTGGCCGAGTGGTTAAGGCGTCTGACTCGAAATCAGATTCCCTCTGGGAGCGTAGGTTCGAATCCTACCGGCTGCGTGCGATTTTGCGTACAGAGGAGCAAACATTTTCGCACACATGTGACATGCGTGGGCGAATGCGGGTGCAAACCAGTGACGCCATTCTCAACAAGACGAAAATTTCCGTTTTAAGAATACTGAGTTTCGCGACGACCGCTGCTTACTGTGGCTATCGGTTCACCTCACACTGACACTGACGCTGGGACTGCAGAAAGCCGTCGCTGAGATCGTGAGTTCACAGATGTGCTCGAAAGTGATGGACAGAGCGAACATTTCATTTTCTTTTTAGAATCGCAATTTCCATCACTCGAGTGCGGCCAAAGCAGTGGTGCAGCGTTTCTTTTCTTAAGATCTCGCAGCTGCTTGGAGGTATGTCGATCGTTTTAAGACGACAGAAAACTAGCGTCAGCGGTGCGTCAGTGGGAAGTCGGTGAAGTCGCCATCGGAGCCATAAGCCAGTAATTACGACATACGAATCACTCGCGCACCGCGCAGCTGTACGATAATGCTCGTGCGTGGGCCCGCATAGCTGAGTCGGTAGAGCGCTAGGTTTTCAACCAAAGGGTCCTGGGTTCAAGTCCCTGTCTGGGCGAAAATTAATACACTTTCGTAACGGCTAATGGAAACCCTACAGAAAAGAGTGAGGCCACGCCGTTTTCTGCCATCAGATTGCTTCTAAAGATGGCGGTTTCAGTTGTCGGGAGTCGCTTCCGCCACCGGCAGTCGTGGCCGAGTGGTTAAGGCGTCTGACTTGAAATCAGATTCCCTCTGGGAGCGTAGGTTCGAGTCCTGCCGACTGCGAAAATTTTCTCGCTCTCAAAAGGCGGACGTTCAGCTGCATCCTAGCAGTTGCGTCACTACTAAACACGTGGGGTCACCAGCAAGTGCAGTGCTATTTGATCCAGGGCGCAGCGTTACAGTCGCGCCCAGAAGCCGCAGCTCATCTCCGCGTCTCACAGCCGTCCACCTGGTGTTAGTACAAGTGTCGCCTCACTGGGCAGTGCAGATGTGTCCATTTTAGCTTGCAGACGATGACGTGTAGCAATTTATGAGCTAACGCAAGTCGTATGTTTTACCGTGTGTATCTGCTAGATACTGCCTCTCATACGGTGGAGAGACTCACTCCTTCTTGTGTCTCGTTCTCCGCACACGAGTTGCCCCTGGCATCGATATAGCACGGGTTTTCTAGCGTCAGCGAAGTCAATATTACACGAATCGAGTCGACATGTTTGCTTGTTACGATGACGGAAGAAGAAGAAATGTGTGTGGAACTTCACTGCATCGGCTGCTCGCCTTTCAGCGCCCCTGTGTCTTATCAGACGAAGGTGACTGTGAAATTGGCAACGAGGCAGAGGTTAACGAACACATGCAAATGGCAACCTTCGACGTCAGCCGAAATAGCTCAGTTGGGAGAGCGTTAGACTGAAGATCTAAAGGTCCCTGGTTCGATCCCGGGTTTCGGCAGGTATTCGTTTTGATGCGACGCCAATGGAATTACTCTGCGTTTGTGATAATGCAACTACCGCTGACAACAAAAATGACTCTCTCCTGTAGCTGTTCTGGTTGTCTAGTGCATGCCATAAGAGGAACTCACTAGACAACTAACTCCCCTAGAAGCAAAAGAATTAAAAATATCCTACCGACTGCATTCCTTTTTCTGTGTCAGGTGGTGAAGAACGTCTTCAACGGAACCGTGAAATGAGCGAAAGCGTGGGAAACATTGCATTCGAAATGCTTGTGAATTTTCCAATTGCCCAGTGAGTGTCGACAAAACACGTAAATTCTCTGCTCCGACGTATGAGGCGTAACAACTAGTGCAATTTGTTGTTGCATCGTGTGCCAGCAGTCTTCGAGAGTGTGTTACGAGCTTAGCGTGATAAGTTTGTAGACAGCATGTAGGCGACGTTTTATTAGTAACGGCCCCATACAGCGATTGCACAACAGTAAAGGACATGAGTCAATGTATAGTTGTGCATTGTGGGAGGTTTTGCAGCCTCGTCTGAGCCCGGATAGCTCAGTTGGTAGAGCATTAGGCTTTTAACCTAAGGGTCCAGGGTTCAAGGCCCCGTCGAGGCGGAAATTTTAACACTTTGGTAGCGATTCGTCTGGTAGCGGTGGAAACGCTACGGAAAATAATGCAGTTACGCCGTTTACTGACACCACAGTGCTTTAAACGGTAGCAGTTGCATGTGTCGGGAGAACACCGCGCTAACGGCAGTCGTGGCCGAGTGGTTAAGGCGTCTGACTCGAAATCAGATTCCCTCTGGGAGCGTAGGTTCGAATCCTACCGGCTGCGTGCGATTTTGCGTACAGAGGAGCAAACATTTTCGCACACATGTGACATGCGTGGGCGAATGCGGGTGCAAACCAGTGACGCCATTCTCAACAAGACGAAAATTTCCGTTTTAAGAATACTGAGTTTTCGCGACGACCGCTGCTTACTGTGGCTATCGGTTCACCTCACACTGACACTGACGCTGGGACTGCAGAAAGCCGTCGCTGAGATCGTGAGTTCACAGATGTGCTCGAAAGTGATGGACAGAGCGAACATTTCATTTTCTTTTTAAGAATCGCAATTTCCATCACTCGAGTGCGGCCAAAGCAGTGGTGCAGCGTTTCTTTTCTTAAGATCTCGCAGCTGCTTGGAGGTATGTCGATCGTTTTAAGACGACAGAAAACTAGCGTCAGCGGTGCGTCAGTGGGAAGTCGGTGAAGTCGCCATCGGAGCCATAAGCCAGTAATTACGACATACGAATCACTCGCGCACCGCGCAGCTGTACGATAATGCTCGTGCGTGGGCCCGCATAGCTGAGTCGGTAGAGCGCTAGGTTTTCAACCAAAGGGTCCTGGGTTCAAGTCCCTGTCTGGGCGAAAATTAATACACTTTCGTAACGGCTAATGGAAACCCTACAGAAAAGAGTGAGGCCACGCCGTTTTCTGCCATCAGATTGCTTCTAAAGATGGCGGTTTCAGTTGTCGGGAGTCGCTTCCGCCACCGGCAGTCGTGGCCGAGTGGTTAAGGCGTCTGACTTGAAATCAGATTCCCTCTGGGAGCGTAGGTTCGAGTCCTGCCGACTGCGAAAATTTTCTCGCTCTCAAAAGGCGGACGTTCAGCTGCATCCTAGCAGTTGCGTCACTACTAAACACGTGGGTCACCAGCAATGTGCAGTGCTATTTGATCCAGGGCGCAGCGTTACAGTCGCGCCCAGAAGCCGCAGCTCATCTCCGCGTCTCACAGCCGTCCACCTGGTGTTAGTACAAGTGTCGCCTCACTGGGCAGTGCAGATGTGTCCATTTTAGCTTGCAGACGATGACGTGTAGCAATTTATGAGCTAACGCAAGTCGTATGTTTTACCGTGTGTATCTGCTAGATACTGCCTCTCATACGGTGGAGAGACTCACTCCTTCTTGTGTCTCGTTCTCCGCACACGAGTTGCCCCTGGCATCGATATAGCACGGGTTTTCTAGCGTCAGCGAAGTCAATATTACACGAATCGAGTCGACATGTTTGCTTGTTACGATGACGGAAGAAGAAGAAATGTGTGTGGAACTTCACTGCATCGGCTGCTCGCCTTTCAGCGCCCCTGTGTCTTATCAGACGAAGGTGACTGTGAAATTGGCAACGAGGCAGAGGTTAACGAACACATGCAAATGGCAACCTTCGACGTCAGCCGAAATAGCTCAGTTGGGAGAGCGTTAGACTGAAGATCTAAAGGTCCCTGGTTCGATCCCGGGTTTCGGCAGGTATTCGTTTTGATGCGACGCCAATGGAATTACTCTGCGTTTGTGATAATGCAACTACCGCTGACAACAAAAATGACTCTCTCCTGTAGCTGTTCTGGTTGTCTAGTGCATGCCATAAGAGGAACTCACTAGACAACTAACTCCCCTAGAAGCAAAAGAATTAAAAATATCCTACCGACTGCATTCCTTTTTCTGTGTCAGGTGGTGAAGAACGTCTTCAACGGAACCGTGAAATGAGCGAAAGCGTGGGAAACATTGCATTCGAAATGCTTGTGAATTTTCCAATTGCCCAGTGAGTGTCGACAAAACACGTAAATTCTCTGCTCCGACGTATGAGGCGTAACAACTAGTGCAATTTGTTGTTGCATCGTGTGCCAGCAGTCTTCGAGAGTGTGTTACGAGCTTAGCGTGATAAGTTTGTAGACAGCATGTAGGCGACGTTTTATTAGTAACGGCCCCATACAGCGATTGCACAACAGTAAAGGACATGAGTCAATGTATAGTTGTGCATTGTGGGAGGTTTTGCAGCCTCGTCTGAGCCCGGATAGCTCAGTTGGTAGAGCATTAGGCTTTTAACCTAAGGGTCCAGGGTTCAAGGCCCCGTCGAGGCGGAAATTTTAACACTTTGGTAGCGATTCGTCTGGTAGCGGTGGAAACGCTACGGAAAATAATGCAGTTACGCCGTTTACTGACACCACAGTGCTTTAAACGGTAGCAGTTGCATGTGTCGGGAGAACACCGCGCTAACGGCAGTCGTGGCCGAGTGGTTAAGGCGTCTGACTCGAAATCAGATTCCCTCTGGGAGCGTAGGTTCGAATCCTACCGGCTGCGTGCGATTTTGCGTACAGAGGAGCAAACATTTTCGCACACATGTGACATGCGTGGGCGAATGCGGGTGCAAACCAGTGACGCCATTCTCAACAAGACGAAAATTTCCGTTTTAAGAATACTGAGTTTTCGCGACGACCGCTGCTTACTGTGGCTATCGGTTCACCTCACACTGACACTGACGCTGGGACTGCAGAAAGCCGTCGCTGAGATCGTGAGTTCACAGATGTGCTCGAAAGTGATGGACAGAGCGAACATTTCATTTTCTTTTTAAGAATCGCAATTTCCATCACTCGAGTGCGGCCAAAGCAGTGGTGCAGCGTTTCTTTTCTTAAGATCTCGCAGCTGCTTGGAGGTATGTCGATCGTTTTAAGACGACAGAAAACTAGCGTCAGCGGTGCGTCAGTGGGAAGTCGGTGAAGTCGCCATCGGAGCCATAAGCCAGTAATTACGACATACGAATCACTCGCGCACCGCGCAGCTGTACGATAATGCTCGTGCGTGGGCCCGCATAGCTGAGTCGGTAGAGCGCTAGGTTTTCAACCAAAGGGTCCTGGGTTCAAGTCCCTGTCTGGGCGAAAATTAATACACTTTCGTAACGGCTAATGGAAACCCTACAGAAAAGAGTGAGGCCACGCCGTTTTCTGCCATCAGATTGCTTCTAAAGATGGCGGTTTCAGTTGTCGGGAGTCGCTTCCGCCACCTGCAGTCGTGGCCGAGTGGTTAAGGCGTCTGACTTGAAATCAGATTCCCTCTGGGAGCGTAGGTTCGAGTCCTGCCGACTGCGAAAATTTTCTCGCTCTCAAAAGGCGGACGTTCAGCTGCATCCTAGCAGTTGCGTCACTACTAAACACGTGGGTCACCAGCAATGTGCAGTGCTATTTGATCCAGGGCGCAGCGTTACAGTCGCGCCCAGAAGCCGCAGCTCATCTCCGCGTCTCACAGCCGTCCACCTGGTGTTAGTACAAGTGTCGCCTCACTGGGCAGTGCAGATGTGTCCATTTTAGCTTGCAGACGATGACGTGTAGCAATTTATGAGCTAACGCAAGTCGTATGTTTTACCGTGTGTATCTGCTAGATACTGCCTCTCATACGGTGGAGAGACTCACTCCTTCTTGTGTCTCGTTCTCCGCACACGAGTTGCCCCTGGCATCGATATAGCACGGGTTTTCTAGCGTCAGCGAAGTCAATATTACACGAATCGAGTCGACATGTTTGCTTGTTACGATGACGGAAGAAGAAGAAATGTGTGTGGAACTTCACTGCATCGGCTGCTCGCCTTTCAGCGCCCCTGTGTCTTATCAGACGAAGGTGACTGTGAAATTGGCAACGAGGCAGAGGTTAACGAACACATGCAAATGGCAACCTTCGACGTCAGCCGAAATAGCTCAGTTGGGAGAGCGTTAGACTGAAGATCTAAAGGTCCCTGGTTCGATCCCGGGTTTCGGCAGGTATTCGTTTTGATGCGACGCCAATGGAATTACTCTGCGTTTGTGATAATGCAACTACCGCTGACAACAAAAATGACTCTCTCCTGTAGCTGTTCTGGTTGTCTAGTGCATGCCATAAGAGGAACTCACTAGACAACTAACTCCCCTAGAAGCAAAAGAATTAAAAATATCCTACCGACTGCATTCCTTTTTCTGTGTCAGGTGGTGAAGAACGTCTTCAACGGAACCGTGAAATGAGCGAAAGCGTGGGAAACATTGCATTCGAAATGCTTGTGAATTTTCCAATTGCCCAGTGAGTGTCGACAAAACACGTAAATTCTCTGCTCCGACGTATGAGGCGTAACAACTAGTGCAATTTGTTGTTGCATCGTGTGCCAGCAGTCTTCGAGAGTGTGTTACGAGCTTAGCGTGATAAGTTTGTAGACAGCATGTAGGCGACGTTTTATTAGTAACGGCCCCATACAGCGATTGCACAACAGTAAAGGACATGAGTCAATGTATAGTTGTGCATTGTGGGAGGTTTTGCAGCCTCGTCTGAGCCCGGATAGCTCAGTTGGTAGAGCATTAGGCTTTTAACCTAAGGGTCCAGGGTTCAAGGCCCCGTCGAGGCGGAAATTTTAACACTTTGGTAGCGATTCGTCTGGTAGCGGTGGAAACGCTACGGAAAATAATGCAGTTACGCCGTTTACTGACACCACAGTGCTTTAAACGGTAGCAGTTGCATGTGTCGGGAGAACACCGCGCTAACGGCAGTCGTGGCCGAGTGGTTAAGGCGTCTGACTCGAAATCAGATTCCCTCTGGGAGCGTAGGTTCGAATCCTACCGGCTGCGTGCGATTTTGCGTACAGAGGAGCAAACATTTTCGCACACATGTGACATGCGTGGGCGAATGCGGGTGCAAACCAGTGACGCCATTCTCAACAAGACGAAAATTTCCGTTTTAAGAATACTGAGTTTTCGCGACGACCGCTGCTTACTGTGGCTATCGGTTCACCTCACACTGACACTGACGCTGGGACTGCAGAAAGCCGTCGCTGAGATCGTGAGTTCACAGATGTGCTCGAAAGTGATGGACAGAGCGAACATTTCATTTTCTTTTTAAGAATCGCAATTTCCATCACTCGAGTGCGGCCAAAGCAGTGGTGCAGCGTTTCTTTTCTTAAGATCTCGCAGCTGCTTGGAGGTATGTCGATCGTTTTAAGACGACAGAAAACTAGCGTCAGCGGTGCGTCAGTGGGAAGTCGGTGAAGTCGCCATCGGAGCCATAAGCCAGTAATTACGACATACGAATCACTCGCGCACCGCGCAGCTGTACGATAATGCTCGTGCGTGGGCCCGCATAGCTGAGTCGGTAGAGCGCTAGGTTTTCAACCAAAGGGTCCTGGGTTCAAGTCCCTGTCTGGGCGAAAATTAATACACTTTCGTAACGGCTAATGGAAACCCTACAGAAAAGAGTGAGGCCACGCCGTTTTCTGCCATCAGATTGCTTCTAAAGATGGCGGTTTCAGTTGTCGGGAGTCGCTTCCGCCACCGGCAGTCGTGGCCGAGTGGTTAAGGCGTCTGACTTGAAATCAGATTCCCTCTGGGAGCGTAGGTTCGAGTCCTGCCGACTGCGAAAATTTTCTCGCTCTCAAAAGGCGGACGTTCAGCTGCATCCTAGCAGTTGCGTCACTACTAAACACGTGGGTCACCAGCAATGTGCAGTGCTATTTGATCCAGGGCGCAGCGTTACAGTTGCGCCCAGAAGCCGCAGCTCATCTCCGCGTCTCACAGCCGTCCACCTGGTGTTAGTACAAGTGTCGCCTCACTGGGCAGTGCAGATGTGTCCATTTTAGCTTGCAGACGATGACGTGTAGCAATTTATGAGCTAACGCAAGTCGTATGTTTTACCGTGTGTATCTGCTAGATACTGCCTCTCATACGGTGGAGAGACTCACTCCTTCTTGTGTCTCGTTCTCCGCACACGAGTTGCCCCTGGCATCGATATAGCACGGGTTTTCTAGCGTCAGCGAAGTCAATATTACACGAATCGAGTCGACATGTTTGCTTGTTACGATGACGGAAGAAGAAGAAATGTGTGTGGAACTTCACTGCATCGGCTGCTCGCCTTTCAGCGCCCCTGTGTCTTATCAGACGAAGGTGACTGTGAAATTGGCAACGAGGCAGAGGTTAACGAACACATGCAAATGGCAACCTTCGACGTCAGCCGAAATAGCTCAGTTGGGAGAGCGTTAGACTGAAGATCTAAAGGTCCCTGGTTCGATCCCGGGTTTCGGCAGGTATTCGTTTTGATGCGACGCCAATGGAATTACTCTGCGTTTGTGATAATGCAACTACCGCTGACAACAAAAATGACTCTCTCCTGTAGCTGTTCTGGTTGTCTAGTGCATGCCATAAGAGGAACTCACTAGACAACTAACTCCCCTAGAAGCAAAAGAATTAAAAATATCCTACCGACTGCATTCCTTTTTCTGTGTCAGGTGGTGAAGAACGTCTTCAACGGAACCGTGAAATGAGCGAAAGCGTGGGAAACATTGCATTCGAAATGCTTGTGAATTTTCCAATTGCCCAGTGAGTGTCGACAAAACACGTAAATTCTCTGCTCCGACGTATGAGGCGTAACAACTAGTGCAATTTGTTGTTGCATCGTGTGCCAGCAGTCTTCGAGAGTGTGTTACGAGCTTAGCGTGATAAGTTTGTAGACAGCATGTAGGCGACGTTTTATTAGTAACGGCCCCATACAGCGATTGCACAACAGTAAAGGACATGAGTCAATGTATAGTTGTGCATTGTGGGAGGTTTTGCAGCCTCGTCTGAGCCCGGATAGCTCAGTTGGTAGAGCATTAGGCTTTTAACCTAAGGGTCCAGGGTTCAAGGCCCCGTCGAGGCGGAAATTTTAACACTTTGGTAGCGATTCGTCTGGTAGCGGTGGAAACGCTACGGAAAATAATGCAGTTACGCCGTTTACTGACACCACAGTGCTTTAAACGGTAGCAGTTGCATGTGTCGGGAGAACACCGCGCTAACGGCAGTCGTGGCCGAGTGGTTAAGGCGTCTGACTCGAAATCAGATTCCCTCTGGGAGCGTAGGTTCGAATCCTACCGGCTGCGTGCGATTTTGCGTACAGAGGAGCAAACATTTTCGCACACATGTGACATGCGTGGGCGAATGCGGGTGCAAACCAGTGACGCCATTCTCAACAAGACGAAAATTTCCGTTTTAAGAATACTGAGTTTTCGCGACGACCGCTGCTTACTGTGGCTATCGGTTCACCTCACACTGACACTGACGCTGGGACTGCAGAAAGCCGTCGCTGAGATCGTGAGTTCACAGATGTGCTCGAAAGTGATGGACAGAGCGAACATTTCATTTTCTTTTTAGGAATCGCAATTTCCATCACTCGAGTGCGGCCAAAGCAGTGGTGCAGCGTTTCTTTTCTTAAGATCTCGCAGCTGCTTGGAGGTATGTCGATCGTTTTAAGACGACAGAAAACTAGCGTCAGCGGTGCGTCAGTGGGAAGTCGGTGAAGTCGCCATCGGAGCCATAAGCCAGTAATTACGACATACGAATCACTCGCGCACCGCGCAGCTGTACGATAATGCTCGTGCGTGGGCCCGCATAGCTGAGTCGGTAGAGCGCTAGGTTTTCAACCAAAGGGTCCTGGGTTCAAGTCCCTGTCTGGGCGAAAATTAATACACTTTCGTAACGGCTAATGGAAACCCTACAGAAAAGAGTGAGGCCACGCCGTTTTCTGCCATCAGATTGCTTCTAAAGATGGCGGTTTCAGTTGTCGGGAGTCGCTTCCGCCACCGGCAGTCGTGGCCGAGTGGTTAAGGCGTCTGACTTGAAATCAGATTCCCTCTGGGAGCGTAGGTTCGAGTCCTGCCGACTGCGAAAATTTTCTCGCTCTCAAAAGGCGGACGTTCAGCTGCATCCTAGCAGTTGCGTCACTACTAAACACGTGGGTCACCAGCAATGTGCAGTGCTATTTGATCCAGGGCGCAGCGTTACAGTCGCGCCCAGAAGCCGCAGCTCATCTCCGCGTCTCACAGCCGTCCACCTGGTGTTAGTACAAGTGTCGCCTCACTGGGCAGTGCAGATGTGTCCATTTTAGCTTGCAGACGATGACGTGTAGCAATTTATGAGCTAACGCAAGTCGTATGTTTTACCGTGTGTATCTGCTAGATACTGCCTCTCATACGGTGGAGAGACTCACTCCTTCTTGTGTCTCGTTCTCCGCACACGAGTTGCCCCTGGCATCGATATAGCACGGGTTTTCTAGCGTCAGCGAAGTCAATATTACACGAATCGAGTCGACATGTTTGCTTGTTACGATGACGGAAGAAGAAGAAATGTGTGTGGAACTTCACTGCATCGGCTGCTCGCCTTTCAGCGCCCCTGTGTCTTATCAGACGAAGGTGACTGTGAAATTGGCAACGAGGCAGAGGTTAACGAACACATGCAAATGGCAACCTTCGACGTCAGCCGAAATAGCTCAGTTGGGAGAGCGTTAGACTGAAGATCTAAAGGTCCCTGGTTCGATCCCGGGTTTCGGCAGGTATTCGTTTTGATGCGACGCCAATGGAATTACTCTGCGTTTGTGATAATGCAACTACCGCTGACAACAAAAATGACTCTCTCCTGTAGCTGTTCTGGTTGTCTAGTGCATGCCATAAGAGGAACTCACTAGACAACTAACTCCCCTAGAAGCAAAAGAATTAAAAATATCCTACCGACTGCATTCCTTTTTCTGTGTCAGGTGGTGAAGAACGTCTTCAACGGAACCGTGAAATGAGCGAAAGCGTGGGAAACATTGCATTCGAAATGCTTGTGAATTTTCCAATTGCCCAGTGAGTGTCGACAAAACACGTAAATTCTCTGCTCCGACGTATGAGGCGTAACAACTAGTGCAATTTGTTGTTGCATCGTGTGCCAGCAGTCTTCGAGAGTGTGTTACGAGCTTAGCGTGATAAGTTTGTAGACAGCATGTAGGCGACGTTTTATTAGTAACGGCCCCATACAGCGATTGCACAACAGTAAAGGACATGAGTCAATGTATAGTTGTGCATTGTGGGAGGTTTTGCAGCCTCGTCTGAGCCCGGATAGCTCAGTTGGTAGAGCATTAGGCTTTTAACCTAAGGGTCCAGGGTTCAAGGCCCCGTCGAGGCGGAAATTTTAACACTTTGGTAGCGATTCGTCTGGTAGCGGTGGAAACGCTACGGAAAATAATGCAGTTACGCCGTTTACTGACACCACAGTGCTTTAAACGGTAGCAGTTGCATGTGTCGGGAGAACACCGCGCTAACGGCAGTCGTGGCCGAGTGGTTAAGGCGTCTGACTCGAAATCAGATTCCCTCTGGGAGCGTAGGTTCGAATCCTACCGGCTGCGTGCGATTTTGCGTACAGAGGAGCAAACATTTTCGCACACATGTGACATGCGTGGGCGAATGCGGGTGCAAACCAGTGACGCCATTCTCAACAAGACGAAAATTTCCGTTTTAAGAATACTGAGTTTTCGCGACGACCGCTGCTTACTGTGGCTATCGGTTCACCTCACACTGACACTGACGCTGGGACTGCAGAAAGCCGTCGCTGAGATCGTGAGTTCACAGATGTGCTCGAAAGTGATGGACAGAGCGAACATTTCATTTTCTTTTTAAGAATCGCAATTTCCATCACTCGAGTGCGGCCAAAGCAGTGGTGCAGCGTTTCTTTTCTTAAGATCTCGCAGCTGCTTGGAGGTATGTCGATCGTTTTAAGACGACAGAAAACTAGCGTCAGCGGTGCGTCAGTGGGAAGTCGGTGAAGTCGCCATCGGAGCCATAAGCCAGTAATTACGACATACGAATCACTCGCGCACCGCGCAGCTGTACGATAATGCTCGTGCGTGGGCCCGCATAGCTGAGTCGGTAGAGCGCTAGGTTTTCAACCAAAGGGTCCTGGGTTCAAGTCCCTGTCTGGGCGAAAATTAATACACTTTCGTAACGGCTAATGGAAACCCTACAGAAAAGAGTGAGGCCACGCCGTTTTCTGCCATCAGATTGCTTCTAAAGATGGCGGTTTCAGTTGTCGGGAGTCGCTTCCGCCACCGGCAGTCGTGGCCGAGTGGTTAAGGCGTCTGACTTGAAATCAGATTCCCTCTGGGAGCGTAGGTTCGAGTCCTGCCGACTGCGAAAATTTTCTCGCTCTCAAAAGGCGGACGTTCAGCTGCATCCTAGCAGTTGCGTCACTACTAAACACGTGGGTCACCAGCAATGTGCAGTGCTATTTGATCCAGGGCGCAGCGTTACAGTCGCGCCCAGAAGCCGCAGCTCATCTCCGCGTCTCACAGCCGTCCACCTGGTGTTAGTACAAGTGTCGCCTCACTGGGCAGTGCAGATGTGTCCATTTTAGCTTGCAGACGATGACGTGTAGCAATTTATGAGCTAACGCAAGTCGTATGTTTTACCGTGTGTATCTGCTAGATACTGCCTCTCATACGGTGGAGAGACTCACTCCTTCTTGTGTCTCGTTCTCCGCACACGAGTTGCCCCTGGCATCGATATAGCACGGGTTTTCTAGCGTCAGCGAAGTCAATATTACACGAATCGAGTCGACATGTTTGCTTGTTACGATGACGGAAGAAGAAGAAATGTGTGTGGAACTTCACTGCATCGGCTGCTCGCCTTTCAGCGCCCCTGTGTCTTATCAGACGAAGGTGACTGTGAAATTGGCAACGAGGCAGAGGTTAACGAACACATGCAAATGGCAACCTTCGACGTCAGCCGAAATAGCTCAGTTGGGAGAGCGTTAGACTGAAGATCTAAAGGTCCCTGGTTCGATCCCGGGTTTCGGCAGGTATTCGTTTTGATGCGACGCCAATGGAATTACTCTGCGTTTGTGATAATGCAACTACCGCTGACAACAAAAATGACTCTCTCCTGTAGCTGTTCTGGTTGTCTAGTGCATGCCATAAGAGGAACTCACTAGACAACTAACTCCCCTAGAAGCAAAAGAATTAAAAATATCCTACCGACTGCATTCCTTTTTCTGTGTCAGGTGGTGAAGAACGTCTTCAACGGAACCGTGAAATGAGCGAAAGCGTGGGAAACATTGCATTCGAAATGCTTGTGAATTTTCCAATTGCCCAGTGAGTGTCGACAAAACACGTAAATTCTCTGCTCCGACGTATGAGGCGTAACAACTAGTGCAATTTGTTGTTGCATCGTGTGCCAGCAGTCTTCGAGAGTGTGTTACGAGCTTAGCGTGATAAGTTTGTAGACAGCATGTAGGCGACGTTTTATTAGTAACGGCCCCATACAGCGATTGCACAACAGTAAAGGACATGAGTCAATGTATAGTTGTGCATTGTGGGAGGTTTTGCAGCCTCGTCTGAGCCCGGATAGCTCAGTTGGTAGAGCATTAGGCTTTTAACCTAAGGGTCCAGGGTTCAAGGCCCCGTCGAGGCGGAAATTTTAACACTTTGGTAGCGATTCGTCTGGTAGCGGTGGAAACGCTACGGAAAATAATGCAGTTACGCCGTTTACTGACACCACAGTGCTTTAAACGGTAGCAGTTGCATGTGTCGGGAGAACACCGCGCTAACGGCAGTCGTGGCCGAGTGGTTAAGGCGTCTGACTCGAAATCAGATTCCCTCTGGGAGCGTAGGTTCGAATCCTACCGGCTGCGTGCGATTTTGCGTACAGAGGAGCAAACATTTTCGCACACATGTGACATGCGTGGGCGAATGCGGGTGCAAACCAGTGACGCCATTCTCAACAAGACGAAAATTTCCGTTTTAAGAATACTGAGTTTTCGCGACGACCGCTGCTTACTGTGGCTATCGGTTCACCTCACACTGACACTGACGCTGGGACTGCAGAAAGCCGTCGCTGAGATCGTGAGTTCACAGATGTGCTCGAAAGTGATGGACAGAGCGAACATTTCATTTTCTTTTTAAGAATCGCAATTTCCATCACTCGAGTGCGGCCAAAGCAGTGGTGCAGCGTTTCTTTTCTTAAGATCTCGCAGCTGCTTGGAGGTATGTCGATCGTTTTAAGACGACAGAAAACTAGCGTCAGCGGTGCGTCAGTGGGAAGTCGGTGAAGTCGCCATCGGAGCCATAAGCCAGTAATTACGACATACGAATCACTCGCGCACCGCGCAGCTGTACGATAATGCTCGTGCGTGGGCCCGCATAGCTGAGTCGGTAGAGCGCTAGGTTTTCAACCAAAGGGTCCTGGGTTCAAGTCCCTGTCTGGGCGAAAATTAATACACTTTCGTAACGGCTAATGGAAACCCTACAGAAAAGAGTGAGGCCACGCCGTTTTCTGCCATCAGATTGCTTCTAAAGATGGCGGTTTCAGTTGTCGGGAGTCGCTTCCGCCACCGGCAGTCGTGGCCGAGTGGTTAAGGCGTCTGACTTGAAATCAGATTCCCTCTGGGAGCGTAGGTTCGAGTCCTGCCGACTGCGAAAATTTTCTCGCTCTCAAAAGGCGGACGTTCAGCTGCATCCTAGCAGTTGCGTCACTACTAAACACGTGGGTCACCAGCAATGTGCAGTGCTATTTGATCCAGGGCGCAGCGTTACAGTCGCGCCCAGAAGCCGCAGCTCATCTCCGCGTCTCACAGCCGTCCACCTGGTGTTAGTACAAGTGTCGCCTCACTGGGCAGTGCAGATGTGTCCATTTTAGCTTGCAGACGATGACGTGTAGCAATTTATGAGCTAACGCAAGTCGTATGTTTTACCGTGTGTATCTGCTAGATACTGCCTCTCATACGGTGGAGAGACTCACTCCTTCTTGTGTCTCGTTCTCCGCACACGAGTTGCCCCTGGCATCGATATAGCACGGGTTTTCTAGCGTCAGCGAAGTCAATATTACACGAATCGAGTCGACATGTTTGCTTGTTACGATGACGGAAGAAGAAGAAATGTGTGTGGAACTTCACTGCATCGGCTGCTCGCCTTTCAGCGCCCCTGTGTCTTATCAGACGAAGGTGACTGTGAAATTGGCAACGAGGCAGAGGTTAACGAACACATGCAAATGGCAACCTTCGACGTCAGCCGAAATAGCTCAGTTGGGAGAGCGTTAGACTGAAGATCTAAAGGTCCCTGGTTCGATCCCGGGTTTCGGCAGGTATTCGTTTTGATGCGACGCCAATGGAATTACTCTGCGTTTGTGATAATGCAACTACCGCTGACAACAAAAATGACTCTCTCCTGTAGCTGTTCTGGTTGTCTAGTGCATGCCATAAGAGGAACTCACTAGACAACTAACTCCCCTAGAAGCAAAAGAATTAAAAATATCCTACCGACTGCATTCCTTTTTCTGTGTCAGGTGGTGAAGAACGTCTTCAACGGAACCGTGAAATGAGCGAAAGCGTGGGAAACATTGCATTCGAAATGCTTGTGAATTTTCCAATTGCCCAGTGAGTGTCGACAAAACACGTAAATTCTCTGCTCCGACGTATGAGGCGTAACAACTAGTGCAATTTGTTGTTGCATCGTGTGCCAGCAGTCTTCGAGAGTGTGTTACGAGCTTAGCGTGATAAGTTTGTAGACAGCATGTAGGCGACGTTTTATTAGTAACGGCCCCATACAGCGATTGCACAACAGTAAAGGACATGAGTCAATGTATAGTTGTGCATTGTGGGAGGTTTTGCAGCCTCGTCTGAGCCCGGATAGCTCAGTTGGTAGAGCATTAGGCTTTTAACCTAAGGGTCCAGGGTTCAAGGCCCCGTCGAGGCGGAAATTTTAACACTTTGGTAGCGATTCGTCTGGTAGCGGTGGAAACGCTACGGAAAATAATGCAGTTACGCCGTTTACTGACACCACAGTGCTTTAAACGGTAGCAGTTGCATGTGTCGGGAGAACACCGCGCTAACGGCAGTCGTGGCCGAGTGGTTAAGGCGTCTGACTCGAAATCAGATTCCCTCTGGGAGCGTAGGTTCGAATCCTACCGGCTGCGTGCGATTTTGCGTACAGAGGAGCAAACATTTTCGCACACATGTGACATGCGTGGGCGAATGCGGGTGCAAACCAGTGACGCCATTCTCAACAAGACGAAAATTTCCGTTTTAAGAATACTGAGTTTTCGCGACGACCGCTGCTTACTGTGGCTATCGGTTCACCTCACACTGACACTGACGCTGGGACTGCAGAAAGCCGTCGCTGAGATCGTGAGTTCACAGATGTGCTCGAAAGTGATGGACAGAGCGAACATTTCATTTTCTTTTTAAGAATCGCAATTTCCATCACTCGAGTGCGGCCAAAGCAGTGGTGCAGCGTTTCTTTTCTTAAGATCTCGCAGCTGCTTGGAGGTATGTCGATCGTTTTAAGACGACAGAAAACTAGCGTCAGCGGTGCGTCAGTGGGAAGTCGGTGAAGTCGCCATCGGAGCCATAAGCCAGTAATTACGACATACGAATCACTCGCGCACCGCGCAGCTGTACGATAATGCTCGTGCGTGGGCCCGCATAGCTGAGTCGGTAGAGCGCTAGGTTTTCAACCAAAGGGTCCTGGGTTCAAGTCCCTGTCTGGGCGAAAATTAATACACTTTCGTAACGGCTAATGGAAACCCTACAGAAAAGAGTGAGGCCACGCCGTTTTCTGCCATCAGATTGCTTCTAAAGATGGCGGTTTCAGTTGTCGGGAGTCGCTTCCGCCACCGGCAGTCGTGGCCGAGTGGTTAAGGCGTCTGACTTGAAATCAGATTCCCTCTGGGAGCGTAGGTTCGAGTCCTGCCGACTGCGAAAATTTTCTCGCTCTCAAAAGGCGGACGTTCAGCTGCATCCTAGCAGTTGCGTCACTACTAAACACGTGGGTCACCAGCAATGTGCAGTGCTATTTGATCCAGGGCGCAGCGTTACAGTCGCGCCCAGAAGCCGCAGCTCATCTCCGCGTCTCACAGCCGTCCACCTGGTGTTAGTACAAGTGTCGCCTCACTGGGCAGTGCAGATGTGTCCATTTTAGCTTGCAGACGATGACGTGTAGCAATTTATGAGCTAACGCAAGTCGTATGTTTTACCGTGTGTATCTGCTAGATACTGCCTCTCATACGGTGGAGAGACTCACTCCTTCTTGTGTCTCGTTCTCCGCACACGAGTTGCCCCTGGCATCGATATAGCACGGGTTTTCTAGCGTCAGCGAAGTCAATATTACACGAATCGAGTCGACATGTTTGCTTGTTACGATGACGGAAGAAGAAGAAATGTGTGTGGAACTTCACTGCATCGGCTGCTCGCCTTTCAGCGCCCCTGTGTCTTATCAGACGAAGGTGACTGTGAAATTGGCAACGAGGCAGAGGTTAACGAACACATGCAAATGGCAACCTTCGACGTCAGCCGAAATAGCTCAGTTTGGAGAGCGTTAGACTGAAGATCTAAAGGTCCCTGGTTCGATCCCGGGTTTCGGCAGGTATTCGTTTTGATGCGACGCCAATGGAATTACTCTGCGTTTGTGATAATGCAACTACCGCTGACAACAAAAATGACTCTCTCCTGTAGCTGTTCTGGTTGTCTAGTGCATGCCATAAGAGGAACTCACTAGACAACTAACTCCCCTAGAAGCAAAAGAATTAAAAATATCCTACCGACTGCATTCCTTTTTCTGTGTCAGGTGGTGAAGAACGTCTTCAACGGAACCGTGAAATGAGCGAAAGCGTGGGAAACATTGCATTCGAAATGCTTGTGAATTTTCCAATTGCCCAGTGAGTGTCGACAAAACACGTAAATTCTCTGCTCCGACGTATGAGGCGTAACAACTAGTGCAATTTGTTGTTGCATCGTGTGCCAGCAGTCTTCGAGAGTGTGTTACGAGCTTAGCGTGATAAGTTTGTAGACAGCATGTAGGCGACGTTTTATTAGTAACGGCCCCATACAGCGATTGCACAACAGTAAAGGACATGAGTCAATGTATAGTTGTGCATTGTGGGAGGTTTTGCAGCCTCGTCTGAGCCCGGATAGCTCAGTTGGTAGAGCATTAGGCTTTTAACCTAAGGGTCCAGGGTTCAAGGCCCGTCGAGGCGGAAATTTTAACACTTTGGTAGCGATTCGTCTGGTAGCGGTGGAAACGCTACGGAAAATAATGCAGTTACGCCGTTTACTGACACCACAGTGCTTTAAACGGTAGCAGTTGCATGTGTCGGGAGAACACCGCGCTAACGGCAGTCGTGGCCGAGTGGTTAAGGCGTCTGACTCGAAATCAGATTCCCTCTGGGAGCGTAGGTTCGAATCCTACCGGCTGCGTGCGATTTTGCGTACAGAGGAGCAAACATTTTCGCACACATGTGACATGCGTGGGCGAATGCGGGTGCAAACCAGTGACGCCATTCTCAACAAGACGAAAATTTCCGTTTTAAGAATACTGAGTTTTCGCGACGACCGCTGCTTACTGTGGCTATCGGTTCACCTCACACTGACACTGACGCTGGGACTGCAGAAAGCCGTCGCTGAGATCGTGAGTTCACAGATGTGCTCGAAAGTGATGGACAGAGCGAACATTTCATTTTCTTTTAAGAATCGCAATTTCCATCACTCGAGTGCGGCCAAAGCAGTGGTGCAGCGTTTCTTTTCTTAAGATCTCGCAGCTGCTTGGAGGTATGTCGATCGTTTTAAGACGACAGAAAACTAGCGTCAGCGGTGCGTCAGTGGGAAGTCGGTGAAGTCGCCATCGGAGCCATAAGCCAGTAATTACGACATACGAATCACTCGCGCACCGCGCAGCTGTACGATAATGCTCGTGCGTGGGCCCGCATAGCTGAGTCGGTAGAGCGCTAGGTTTTCAACCAAAGGGTCCTGGGTTCAAGTCCCTGTCTGGGCGAAAATTAATACACTTTCGTAACGGCTAATGGAAACCCTACAGAAAAGAGTGAGGCCACGCCGTTTTCTGCCATCAGATTGCTTCTAAAGATGGCGGTTTCAGTTGTCGGGAGTCGCTTCCGCCACCGGCAGTCGTGGCCGAGTGGTTAAGGCGTCTGACTTGAAATCAGATTCCCTCTGGGAGCGTAGGTTCGAGTCCTGCCGACTGCGAAAATTTTCTCGCTCTCAAAAGGCGGACGTTCAGCTGCATCCTAGCAGTTGCGTCACTACTAAACACGTGGGTCACCAGCAATGTGCAGTGCTATTTGATCCAGGGCGCAGCGTTACAGTCGCGCCCAGAAGCCGCAGCTCATCTCCGCGTCTCACAGCCGTCCACCTGGTGTTAGTACAAGTGTCGCCTCACTGGGCAGTGCAGATGTGTCCATTTTAGCTTGCAGACGATGACGTGTAGCAATTTATGAGCTAACGCAAGTCGTATGTTTTACCGTGTGTATCTGCTAGATACTGCCTCTCATACGGTGGAGAGACTCACTCCTTCTTGTGTCTCGTTCTCCGCACACGAGTTGCCCCTGGCATCGATATAGCACGGGTTTTCTAGCGTCAGCGAAGTCAATATTACACGAATCGAGTCGACATGTTTGCTTGTTACGATGACGGAAGAAGAAGAAATGTGTGTGGAACTTCACTGCATCGGCTGCTCGCCTTTCAGCGCCCCTGTGTCTTATCAGACGAAGGTGACTGTGAAATTGGCAACGAGGCAGAGGTTAACGAACACATGCAAATGGCAACCTTCGACGTCAGCCGAAATAGCTCAGTTGGGAGAGCGTTAGACTGAAGATCTAAAGGTCCCTGGTTCGATCCCGGGTTTCGGCAGGTATTCGTTTTGATGCGACGCCAATGGAATTACTCTGCGTTTGTGATAATGCAACTACCGCTGACAACAAAAATGACTCTCTCCTGTAGCTGTTCTGGTTGTCTAGTGCATGCCATAAGAGGAACTCACTAGACAACTAACTCCCCTAGAAGCAAAAGAATTAAAAATATCCTACCGACTGCATTCCTTTTTCTGTGTCAGGTGGTGAAGAACGTCTTCAACGGAACCGTGAAATGAGCGAAAGCGTGGGAAACATTGCATTCGAAATGCTTGTGAATTTTCCAATTGCCCAGTGAGTGTCGACAAAACACGTAAATTCTCTGCTCCGACGTATGAGGCGTAACAACTAGTGCAATTTGTTGTTGCATCGTGTGCCAGCAGTCTTCGAGAGTGTGTTACGAGCTTAGCGTGATAAGTTTGTAGACAGCATGTAGGCGACGTTTTATTAGTAACGGCCCCATACAGCGATTGCACAACAGTAAAGGACATGAGTCAATGTATAGTTGTGCATTGTGGGAGGTTTTGCAGCCTCGTCTGAGCCCGGATAGCTCAGTTGGTAGAGCATTAGGCTTTTAACCTAAGGGTCCAGGGTTCAAGGCCCCGTCGAGGCGGAAATTTTAACACTTTGGTAGCGATTCGTCTGGTAGCGGGGTAGCGGTGGAAACGCTACGGAAAATAATGCAGTTACGCCGTTTACTGACACCACAGTGCTTTAAACGGTAGCAGTTGCATGTGTCGGGAGAACACCGCGCTAACGGCAGTCGTGGCCGAGTGGTTAAGGCGTCTGACTCGAAATCAGATTCCCTCTGGGAGCGTAGGTTCGAATCCTACCGGCTGCGTGCGATTTTGCGTACAGAGGAGCAAACATTTTCGCACACATGTGACATGCGTGGGCGAATGCGGGTGCAAACCAGTGACGCCATTCTCAACAAGACGAAAATTTCCGTTTTAAGAATACTGAGTTTCGCGACGACCGCTGCTTACTGTGGCTATCGGTTCACCTCACACTGACACTGACGCTGGGACTGCAGAAAGCCGTCGCTGAGATCGTGAGTTCACAGATGTGCTCGAAAGTGATGGACAGAGCGAACATTTCATTTTCTTTTTAAGAATCGCAATTTCCATCACTCGAGTGCGGCCAAAGCAGTGGTGCAGCGTTTCTTTTCTTAAGATCTCGCAGCTGCTTGGAGGTATGTCGATCGTTTTAAGACGACAGAAAACTAGCGTCAGCGGTGCGTCAGTGGAAGTCGGTGAAGTCGCCATCGGAGCCATAAGCCAGTAATTACGACATACGAATCACTCGCGCACCGCGCAGCTGGTACGATAATGCTCGTGCGTGGCCCGCATAGCTGAGTCGGTAGAGCGCTAGGTTTTCAACCAAAGGGTCCTGGGTTCAAGTCCCTGTCTGGGCGAAAATTAATACACTTTCGTAACGGCTAATGGAAACCCTACAGAAAAGAGTGAGGGCCACGCCGTTTTCTGCCATCAGATTGCTTCTAAAGATGGCGGTTTCAGTTGTCGGGAGTCGCTTCCGCCACCGGCAGTCGTGGCCGAGTGGTTAAGGCGTCTGACTTGAAATCAGATTCCCTCTGGGAGCGTAGGTTCGAGTCCTGCCGACTGCGAAAAATTTTCTCGCTCGTCAAAAGGCGGACGTTCAGCTGCATCCTAGCAGTTGCGTCACTACTAAACACGTGGGTCACCAGCAATGTGCAGTGCTATTTGATCCAGGGCGCAGCGTTACAGTCGCGCCCAGAAGCCGCAGCTCATCTCCGCGTCTCACAGCCGTCCCACCTGGTGTTAGTACAAGTGTCGCCTCACTGGGCAGTGCAGATGTGTCCATTTTAGCTTGCAGACGATGACGTGTAGCAATTTATGAGCTAACGCAAGTCGTATGTTTTACCGTGTGTATCTGCTAGATACTGCCTCTCATACGGTGGAGAGACTCACTCCTTCTTGTGTCTCGTTCTCCGCACACGAGTTGCCCCTGGCATCGATATAGCACGGGTTTTCTAGCGTCAGCGAAGTCAATATTACACGAATCGAGTCGACATGTTTGCTTGTTACGATGACGGAAGAAGAAGAAATGTGTGTGGAACTTCACTGCATCGGCTGCTCGCCTTTCAGCGCCCCTGTGTCTTATCAGACGAAGGTGACTGTGAAATTGGCAACGAGGCAGAGGTTAACGAACACATGCAAATGGCAACCTTCGACGTCAGCCGAAATAGCTCAGTTTGGAGAGCGTTAGACTGAAGATCTAAAGGTCCCTGGTTCGATCCCGGGTTTCGGCAGGTATTCGTTTTGATGCGACGCCAATGGAATTACTCTGCGTTTGTGATAATGCAACTACCGCTGACAACAAAAATGACTCTCTCCTGTAGCTGTTCTGGTTGTCTAGTGCATGCCATAAGAGGAACTCACTAAGACAACTAACTCCCCTAGAAGCAAAAGAATTAAAAATATCCTACCGACTGCATTCCTTTTTCTGTGTCAGGTGGTGAAGAACGTCTTCAACGGAACCGTGAAATGAGCGAAAGCGTGGGAAACATTGCATTCGAAATGCTTGTGAATTTTCCAATTGCCCAGTGAGTGTCGACAAAACACGTAAATTCTCTGCTCCGACGTATGAGGCGTAACAACTAGTGCAATTTGTTGTTTGCATCGTGTGCCAGCAGTCTTCGAGAGTGTGTTACGAGCTTAGCAGTGATAAGTTTGTAGACAGCATGTAGGCGACGTTTTATTAGTAACGGCCCCATACAGCGATTGCACAACAGTAAAGGACATGAGTCAATGTATAGTTGTGCATTGTAGGGAGGTTTTGCAGCCTCGTCTGAGCCGGATAGCTCAGTTGGTAGAGCATTAGGCTTTTAACCTAAGGGTCCCAGGGTTCAAGGCCCCGTCGAGGCGGAAATTTTAACACTTTGGTAGCGATTCGTCTGGTAGCGGTGGAAACGCTACGGAAAATAATGCAGTTACGCCGTTTACTGACACCACAGTGCTTTAAACGGTAGCAGTTGCATGTGTCGGGAGAACACCGCGCTAACGGCAGTCGTGGCCGAGTGGTTAAGGCGTCTGACTCGAAATCAGATTCCCTCTGGGAGCGTAGGTTCGAATCCTACCGGCTGCGTGCGATTTTGCGTACAGAGGAGCAAACATTTTCGCACACATGTGACATGCGTGGGCGAATGCGGGTGCAAACCAGTGACGCCATTCTCAACAAGACGAAAATTTCCGTTTTAAGAATACTGAGTTTTCGCGACGACCGCTGCTTACTGTGGCTATCGGTTCACCTCACACTGACACTGACGCTGGGACTGCAGAAAGCGTCGCTGAGATCGTGAGTTCACAGATGTGCTCGAAAGTGATGGACAGAGCGAACATTTCATTTTCTTTTTAAGAATCGCAATTTCCATCACTCGAGTGCGGCCAAAGCAGTGGTGCAGCGTTTCTTTTCTTAAGATCTCGCAGCTGCTTGGAGGTATGTCGATCGTTTTAAGACGACAGAAAACTAGCGTCAGCGGTGCGTCAGTGGGAAGTCGGTGAAGTCGCCATCGGAGCCATAAGCCAGTAATTACGACATACGAATCACTCGCGCACCGCGCAGCTGTACGATAATGCTCGTGCGTGGGCCCGCATAGCTGAGTCGGTAGAGCGCTAGGTTTTCAACCAAAGGGTCCTGGGTTCAAGTCCCTGTCTGGGCGAAAATTAATACACTTTCGTAACGGCTAATGGAAACCCTACAGAAAAGAGTGAGGCCACGCCGTTTTCTGCCATCAGATTGCTTCTAAAGATGGCGGTTTCAGTTGTCGGGAGTCGCTTCCGCCACCGGCAGTCGTGGCCGAGTGGTTAAGGCGTCTGACTTGAAATCAGATTCCCTCTGGAGCGTAGGTTCGAGTCCTGCCGACTGCGAAAATTTTCTCGCTCTCAAAAGGCGGACGTTCAGCTGCATCCTAGCAGTTGCGTCACTACTAAACACGTGGGTCACCAGCAATGTGCAGTGCTATTTGATCCAGGGCGCAGCGTTACAGTCGCGCCCAGAAGCCGCAGCTCATCTCCGCGTCTCACAGCCGTCCACCTGGTGTTAGTACAAGTGTCGCCTCACTGGGCAGTGCAGATGTGTCCATTTTAGCTTGCAGACGATGACGTGTAGCAATTTATGAGCTAACGCAAGTCGTATGTTTTACCGTGTGTATCTGCTAGATACTGCCTCTCATACGGTGGAGAGACTCACTCCTTCTTGTGTCTCGTTCTCCGCACACGAGTTGCCCCTGGCATCGATATAGCACGGGTTTTCTAGCGTCAGCGAAGTCAATATTACACGAATCGAGTCGACATGTTTGCTTGTTACGATGACGGAAGAAGAAGAAATGTGTGTGGAACTTCACTGCATCGGCTGCTCGCCTTTCAGCGCCCCTGTGTCTTATCAGACGAAGGTGACTGTGAAATTGGCAACGAGGCAGAGGTTAACGAACACATGCAAATGGCAACCTTCGACGTCAGCCGAAATAGCTCAGTTGGGAGAGCGTTAGACTGAAGATCTAAAGGTCCCTGGTTCGATCCCGGGTTTCGGCAGGTATTCGTTTTGATGCGACGCCAATGGAATTACTCTGCGTTTGTGATAATGCAACTACCGCTGACAACAAAAATGACTCTCTCCTGTAGCTGTTCTGGTTGTCTAGTGCATGCCATAAGAGGAACTCACTAGACAACTAACTCCCCTAGAAGCAAAAGAATTAAAAATATCCTACCGACTGCATTCCTTTTTCTGTGTCAGGTGGTGAAGAACGTCTTCAACGGAACCGTGAAATGAGCGAAAGCGTGGGAAACATTGCATTCGAAATGCTTGTGAATTTTCCAATTGCCCAGTGAGTGTCGACAAAACACGTAAATTCTCTGCTCCGACGTATGAGGCGTAACAACTAGTGCAATTTGTTGTTGCATCGTGTGCCAGCAGTCTTCGAGAGTGTGTTACGAGCTTAGCGTGATAAGTTTGTAGACAGCATGTAGGCGACGTTTTATTAGTAACGGCCCCATACAGCGATTGCACAACAGTAAAGGACATGAGTCAATGTATAGTTGTGCATTGTGGGAGGTTTTGCAGCCTCGTCTGAGCCCGGATAGCTCAGTTGGTAGAGCATTAGGCTTTTAACCTAAGGGTCCAGGGTTCAAGGCCCCGTCGAGGCGGAAATTTTAACACTTTGGTAGCGATTCGTCTGGTAGCGGTGGAAACGCTACGGAAAATAATGCAGTTACGCCGTTTACTGACACCACAGTGCTTTAAACGGTAGCAGTTGCATGTGTCGGGAGAACACCGCGCTAAACGGCAGTCGTGGCCGAGTGGTTAAGGCGTCTGACTCGAAATCAGATTCCCTCTGGGAGCGTAGGTTCGAATCCTACCGGCTGCGTGCGATTTTGCGTACAGAGGAGCAAACATTTTCGCACACATGTGACATGCGTGGGCGAATGCGGGTGCAAACCAGTGACGCCATTCTCAACAAGACGAAAATTTCCGTTTTAAGAATACTGAGTTTTCGCGACGACCGCTGCTTACTGTGGCTATCGGTTCACCTCACACTGACACTGACGCTGGGACTGCAGAAAGCCGTCGCTGAGATCGTGAGTTCACAGATGTGCTCGAAAGTGATGGACAGAGCGAACATTTCATTTTCTTTTTAAGAATCGCAATTTCCATCACTCGAGTGCGGCCCAAAGCAGTGGTGCAGCGTTTCTTTTCTTAAGATCTCGCAGCTGCTTGGAGGTATGTCGATCGTTTTAAGACGACAGAAAACTAGCGTCAGCGGTGCGTCAGTGGGAAGTCGGTGAAGTCGCCATCGGAGCCATAAGCCAGTAATTACGACATACGAATCACTCGCGCACCGCGCAGCTGTACGATAATGCTCGTGCGTGGGCCCGCATAGCTGAGTCGGTAGAGCGCTAGGTTTTCAACCAAAGGGTCCTGGGTTCAAGTCCCTGTCTGGGCGAAAATTAATACACTTTCGTAACGGCTAATGGAAACCCTACAGAAAAGAGTGAGGCCACGCCGTTTTCTGCCATCAGATTGCTTCTAAAGATGGCGGTTTCAGTTGTCGGGAGTCGCTTCCCGCCACCGGCAGTCGTGGCCGAGTGGTTAAGGCGTCTGACTTGAAATCAGATTCCCTCTGGGAGCGTAAGGTTCGAGTCCTGCCGACTGCGAAAATTTTCTCGCTCTCAAAGGCGGACGTTCAGCTGCATCCTAGCAGTTGCGTCACTACTAAACACGTGGGTCACCAGCAATGTGCAGTGCTATTTGATCCAGGATCCAGGGCGCAGCGTTACAGTCGCGCCCAGAAGCCGCAGCTCATCTCCGCGTCTCACAGCCGTCCACCTGGTGTTAGTACAAGTGTCGCCTCACTGGGCAGTGCAGATGTGTCCATTTTAGCTTGCAGACGATGACGTGTAGCAATTTATGAGCTAACGCAAGTCGTATGTTTTACCGTGTGTATCTGCTAGATACTGCCTCTCATACGGTGGAGAGACTCACTCCTTCTTGTGTCTCGTTCTCCGCACACGAGTTGCCCCTGGCATCGATATAGCACGGGTTTTCTAGCGTCAGCGAAGTCAATATTACACGAATCGAGTCGACATGTTTGCTTGTTACGATGACGGAAGAAGAAGAAATGTGTGTGGAACTTCACTGCATCGGCTGCTCGCCTTTCAGCGCCCCTGTGTCTTATCAGACGAAGGTGACTGTGAAATTGGCAACGAGGCAGAGGTTAACGAACACATGCAAATGGCAACCTTCGACGTCAGCCGAAATAGCTCAGTTGGGAGAGCGTTAGACTGAAGATCTAAAGGTCCCTGGTTCGATCCCGGGTTTCGGCAGGTATTCGTTTTGATGCGACGCCAATGGAATTACTCTGCGTTTGTGATAATGCAACTACCGCTGACAACAAAAATGACTCTCTCCTGTAGCTGTTCTGGTTGTCTAGTGCATGCGATAAGAGGAACTCACTAGACAACTAACTCCCCTAGAAGCAAAAGAATTAAAAATATCCTACCGACTGCATTCCTTTTTCTGTGTCAGGTGGTGAAGAACGTCTTCAACGGAACCGTGAAATGAGCGAAAGCGTGGGAAACATTGCATTCGAAATGCTTGTGAATTTTCCAATTGCCCAGTGAGTGTCGACAAAACACGTAAATTCTCTGCTCCGACGTATGAGGCGTAACAACTAGTGCAATTTGTTGTTGCATCGTGTGCCAGCAGTCTTCGAGAGTGTGTTACGAGCTTAGCGTGATAAGTTTGTAGACAGCATGTAGGCGACGTTTTATTAGTAACGGCCCCATACAGCGATTGCACAACAGTAAAGGACATGAGTCAATGTATAGTTGTGCATTGTGGGAGGTTTTGCAGCCTCGTCTGAGCCCGGATAGCTCAGTTGGTAGAGCATTAGGCTTTTAACCTAAGGGTCCAGGGTTCAAGGCCCCGTCGAGGCGGAAATTTTAACACTTTGGTAGCGATTCGTCTGGTAGCGGTGGAAACGCTACGGAAAATAATGCAGTTACGCCGTTTACTGACACCACAGTGCTTTAAACGGTAGCAGTTGCATGTGTCGGGAGAACACCGCGCTAACGGCAGTCGTGGCCGAGTGGTTAAGGCGTCTGACTCGAAATCAGATTCCCTCTGGGAGCGTAGGTTCGAATCCTACCGGCTGCGTGCGATTTTGCGTACAGAGGAGCAAACATTTTCGCACACATGTGACATGCGTGGGCGAATGCGGGTGCAAACCAGTGACGCCATTCTCAACAAGACGAAAATTTCCGTTTTAAGAATACTGAGTTTTCGCGACGACCGCTGCTTACCGTGGCTATCGGTTCACCTCACACTGACACTGACGCTGGGACTGCAGAAAGCCGTCGCTGAGATCGTGAGTTCACAGATGTGCTCGAAAGTGATGGACAGAGCGAACATTTCATTTTCTTTTTAAGAATCGCAATTTCCATCACTCGAGTGCGGCCAAAGCAGTGGTGCAGCGTTTCTTTTCTTAAGATCTCGCAGCTGCTTGGAGGTATGTCGATCGTTTTAAGACGACAGAAAACTAGCGTCAGCGGTGCGTCAGTGGGAAGTCGGTGAAGTCGCCATCGGAGCCATAAGCCAGTAATTACGACATACGAATCACTCGCGCACCGCGCAGCTGTACGATAATGCTCGTGCGTGGGCCCGCATAGCTGAGTCGGTAGAGCGCTAGGTTTTCAACCAAAGGGTCCTGGGTTCAAGTCCCTGTCTGGGCGAAAATTAATACACTTTCGTAACGGCTAATGGAAACCCTACAGAAAAGAGTGAGGCCACGCCGTTTTCTGCCATCAGATTGCTTCTAAAGATGGCGGTTTCAGTTGTCGGGAGTCGCTTCCGCCACCGGCAGTCGTGGCCGAGTGGTTAAGGCGTCTGACTTGAAATCAGATTCCCTCTGGGAGCGTAGGTTCGAGTCCTGCCGACTGCGAAAATTTTCTCGCTCTCAAAAGGCGGACGTTCAGCTGCATCCTAGCAGTTGCGTCACTACTAAACACGTGGGTCACCAGCAATGTGCAGTGCTATTTGATCCAGGGCGCAGCGTTACAGTCGCGCCCAGAAGCCGCAGCTCATCTCCGCGTCTCACAGCCGTCCACCTGGTGTTAGTACAAGTGTCGCCTCACTGGGCAGTGCAGATGTGTCCATTTTAGCTTGCAGACGATGACGTGTAGCAATTTATGAGCTAACGCAAGTCGTATGTTTTACCGTGTGTATCTGCTAGATACTGCCTCTCATACGGTGGAGAGACTCACTCCTTCTTGTGTCTCGTTCTCCGCACACGAGTTGCCCCTGGCATCGATATAGCACGGGTTTTCTAGCGTCAGCGAAGTCAATATTACACGAATCGAGTCGACATGTTTGCTTGTTACGATGACGGAAGAAGAAGAAATGTGTGTGGAACTTCACTGCATCGGCTGCTCGCCTTTCAGCGCCCCTGTGTCTTATCAGACGAAGGTGACTGTGAAATTGGCAACGAGGCAGAGGTTAACGAACACATGCAAATGGCAACCTTCGACGTCAGCCGAAATAGCTCAGTTGGGAGAGCGTTAGACTGAAGATCTAAAGGTCCCTGGTTCGATCCCGGGTTTCGGCAGGTATTCGTTTTGATGCGACGCCAATGGAATTACTCTGCGTTTGTGATAATGCAACTACCGCTGACAACAAAAATGACTCTCTCCTGTAGCTGTTCTGGTTGTCTAGTGCATGCGATAAGAGGAACTCACTAGACAACTAACTCCCCTAGAAGCAAAAGAATTAAAAATATCCTACCGACTGCATTCCTTTTTCTGTGTCAGGTGGTGAAGAACGTCTTCAACGGAACCGTGAAATGAGCGAAAGCGTGGGAAACATTGCATTCGAAATGCTTGTGAATTTTCCAATTGCCCAGTGAGTGTCGACAAAACACGTAAATTCTCTGCTCCGACGTATGAGGCGTAACAACTAGTGCAATTTGTTGTTGCATCGTGTGCCAGCAGTCTTCGAGAGTGTGTTACGAGCTTAGCGTGATAAGTTTGTAGACAGCATGTAGGCGACGTTTTATTAGTAACGGCCCCATACAGCGATTGCACAACAGTAAAGGACATGAGTCAATGTATAGTTGTGCATTGTGGGAGGTTTTGCAGCCTCGTCTGAGCCCGGATAGCTCAGTTGGTAGAGCATTAGGCTTTTAACCTAAGGGTCCAGGGTTCAAGGCCCCGTCGAGGCGGAAATTTTAACACTTTGGTAGCGATTCGTCTGGTAGCGGTGGAAACGCTACGGAAAATAATGCAGTTACGCCGTTTACTGACACCACAGTGCTTTAAACGGTAGCAGTTGCATGTGTCGGGAGAACACCGCGCTAACGGCAGTCGTGGCCGAGTGGTTAAGGCGTCTGACTCGAAATCAGATTCCCTCTGGGAGCGTAGGTTCGAATCCTACCGGCTGCGTGCGATTTTGCGTACAGAGGAGCAAACATTTTCGCACACATGTGACATGCGTGGGCGAATGCGGGTGCAAACCAGTGACGCCATTCTCAACAAGACGAAAATTTCCGTTTTAAGAATACTGAGTTTTCGCGACGACCGCTGCTTACTGTGGCTATCGGTTCACCTCACACTGACACTGACGCTGGGACTGCAGAAAGCCGTCGCTGAGATCGTGAGTTCACAGATGTGCTCGAAAGTGATGGACAGAGCGAACATTTCATTTTCTTTTTAAGAATCGCAATTTCCATCACTCGAGTGCGGCCAAAGCAGTGGTGCAGCGTTTCTTTTCTTAAGATCTCGCAGCTGCTTGGAGGTATGTCGATCGTTTTAAGACGACAGAAAACTAGCGTCAGCGGTGCGTCAGTGGGAAGTCGGTGAAGTCGCCATCGGAGCCATAAGCCAGTAATTACGACATACGAATCACTCGCGCACCGCGCAGCTGTACGATAATGCTCGTGCGTGGGCCCGCATAGCTGAGTCGGTAGAGCGCTAGGTTTTCAACCAAAGGGTCCTGGGTTCAAGTCCCTGTCTGGGCGAAAATTAATACACTTTCGTAACGGCTAATGGAAACCCTACAGAAAAGAGTGAGGCCACGCCGTTTTCTGCCATCAGATTGCTTCTAAAGATGGCGGTTTCAGTTGTCGGGAGTCGCTTCCGCCACCGGCAGTCGTGGCCGAGTGGTTAAGGCGTCTGACTTGAAATCAGATTCCCTCTGGGAGCGTAGGTTCGAGTCCTGCCGACTGCGAAAATTTTCTCGCTCTCAAAAGGCGGACGTTCAGCTGCATCCTAGCAGTTGCGTCACTACTAAACACGTGGGTCACCAGCAATGTGCAGTGCTATTTGATCCAGGGCGCAGCGTTACAGTCGCGCCCAGAAGCCGCAGCTCATCTCCGCGTCTCACAGCCGTCCACCTGGTGTTAGTACAAGTGTCGCCTCACTGGGCAGTGCAGATGTGTCCATTTTAGCTTGCAGACGATGACGTGTAGCAATTTATGAGCTAACGCAAGTCGTATGTTTTACCGTGTGTATCTGCTAGATACTGCCTCTCATACGGTGGAGAGACTCACTCCTTCTTGTGTCTCGTTCTCCGCACACGAGTTGCCCCTGGCATCGATATAGCACGGGTTTTCTAGCGTCAGCGAAGTCAATATTACACGAATCGAGTCGACATGTTTGCTTGTTACGATGACGGAAGAAGAAGAAATGTGTGTGGAACTTCACTGCATCGGCTGCTCGCCTTTCAGCGCCCCTGTGTCTTATCAGACGAAGGTGACTGTGAAATTGGCAACGAGGCAGAGGTTAACGAACACATGCAAATGGCAACCTTCGACGTCAGCCGAAATAGCTCAGTTGGGAGAGCGTTAGACTGAAGATCTAAAGGTCCCTGGTTCGATCCCGGGTTTCGGCAGGTATTCGTTTTGATGCGACGCCAATGGAATTACTCTGCGTTTGTGATAATGCAACTACCGCTGACAACAAAAATGACTCTCTCCTGTAGCTGTTCTGGTTGTCTAGTGCATGCGATAAGAGGAACTCACTAGACAACTAACTCCCCTAGAAGCAAAAGAATTAAAAATATCCTACCGACTGCATTCCTTTTTCTGTGTCAGGTGGTGAAGAACGTCTTCAACGGAACCGTGAAATGAGCGAAAGCGTGGGAAACATTGCATTCGAAATGCTTGTGAATTTTCCAATTGCCCAGTGAGTGTCGACAAAACACGTAAATTCTCTGCTCCGACGTATGAGGCGTAACAACTAGTGCAATTTGTTGTTGCATCGTGTGCCAGCAGTCTTCGAGAGTGTGTTACGAGCTTAGCGTGATAAGTTTGTAGACAGCATGTAGGCGACGTTTTATTAGTAACGGCCCCATACAGCGATTGCACAACAGTAAAGGACATGAGTCAATGTATAGTTGTGCATTGTGGGAGGTTTTGCAGCCTCGTCTGAGCCCGGATAGCTCAGTTGGTAGAGCATTAGGCTTTTAACCTAAGGGTCCAGGGTTCAAGGCCCCGTCGAGGCGGAAATTTTAACACTTTGGTAGCGATTCGTCTGGTAGCGGTGGAAACGCTACGGAAAATAATGCAGTTACGCCGTTTACTGACACCACAGTGCTTTAAACGGTAGCAGTTGCATGTGTCGGGAGAACACCGCGCTAACGGCAGTCGTGGCCGAGTGGTTAAGGCGTCTGACTCGAAATCAGATTCCCTCTGGGAGCGTAGGTTCGAATCCTACCGGCTGCGTGCGATTTTGCGTACAGAGGAGCAAACATTTTCGCACACATGTGACATGCGTGGGCGAATGCGGGTGCAAACCAGTGACGCCATTCTCAACAAGACGAAAATTTCCGTTTTAAGAATACTGAGTTTTCGCGACGACCGCTGCTTACTGTGGCTATCGGTTCACCTCACACTGACACTGACGCTGGGACTGCAGAAAGCCGTCGCTGAGATCGTGAGTTCACAGATGTGCTCGAAAGTGATGGACAGAGCGAACATTTCATTTTCTTTTTAAGAATCGCAATTTCCATCACTCGAGTGCGGCCAAAGCAGTGGTGCAGCGTTTCTTTTCTTAAGATCTCGCAGCTGCTTGGAGGTATGTCGATCGTTTTAAGACGACAGAAAACTAGCGTCAGCGGTGCGTCAGTGGGAAGTCGGTGAAGTCGCCATCGGAGCCATAAGCCAGTAATTACGACATACGAATCACTCGCGCACCGCGCAGCTGTACGATAATGCTCGTGCGTGGGCCCGCATAGCTGAGTCGGTAGAGCGCTAGGTTTTCAACCAAAGGGTCCTGGGTTCAAGTCCCTGTCTGGGCGAAAATTAATACACTTTCGTAACGGCTAATGGAAACCCTACAGAAAAGAGTGAGGCCACGCCGTTTTCTGCCATCAGATTGCTTCTAAAGATGGCGGTTTCAGTTGTCGGGAGTCGCTTCCGCCACCGGCAGTCGTGGCCGAGTGGTTAAGGCGTCTGACTTGAAATCAGATTCCCTCTGGGAGCGTAGGTTCGAGTCCTGCCGACTGCGAAAATTTTCTCGCTCTCAAAAGGCGGACGTTCAGCTGCATCCTAGCAGTTGCGTCACTACTAAACACGTGGGTCACCAGCAATGTGCAGTGCTATTTGATCCAGGGCGCAGCGTTACAGTCGCGCCCAGAAGCCGCAGCTCATCTCCGCGTCTCACAGCCGTCCACCTGGTGTTAGTACAAGTGTCGCCTCACTGGGCAGTGCAGATGTGTCCATTTTAGCTTGCAGACGATGACGTGTAGCAATTTATGAGCTAACGCAAGTCGTATGTTTTACCGTGTGTATCTGCTAGATACTGCCTCTCATACGGTGGAGAGACTCACTCCTTCTTGTGTCTCGTTCTCCGCACACGAGTTGCCCCTGGCATCGATATAGCACGGGTTTTCTAGCGTCAGCGAAGTCAATATTACACGAATCGAGTCGACATGTTTGCTTGTTACGATGACGGAAGAAGAAGAAATGTGTGTGGAACTTCACTGCATCGGCTGCACGCCTTTCAGCGCCCCTGTGTCTTATCAGACGAAGGTGACTGTGAAATTGGCAACGAGGCAGAGGTTAACGAACACATGCAAATGGCAACCTTCGACGTCAGCCGAAATAGCTCAGTTGGGAGAGCGTTAGACTGAAGATCTAAAGGTCCCTGGTTCGATCCCGGGTTTCGGCAGGTATTCGTTTTGATGCGACGCCAATGGAATTACTCTGCGTTTGTGATAATGCAACTACCGCTGACAACAAAAATGACTCTCTCCTGTAGCTGTTCTGGTTGTCTAGTGCATGCCATAAGAGGAACTCACTAGACAACTAACTCCCCTAGAAGCAAAAGAATTAAAAATATCCTACCGACTGCATTCCTTTTTCTGTGTCAGGTGGTGAAGAACGTCTTCAACGGAACCGTGAAATGAGCGAAAGCGTGGGAAACATTGCATTCGAAATGCTTGTGAATTTTCCAATTGCCCAGTGAGTGTCGACAAAACACGTAAATTCTCTGCTCCGACGTATGAGGCGTAACAACTAGTGCAATTTGTTGTTGCATCGTGTGCCAGCAGTCTTCGAGAGTGTGTTACGAGCTTAGCGTGATAAGTTTGTAGACAGCATGTAGGCGACGTTTTATTAGTAACGGCCCCATACAGCGATTGCACAACAGTAAAGGACATGAGTCAATGTATAGTTGTGCATTGTGGGAGGTTTTGCAGCCTCGTCTGAGCCCGGATAGCTCAGTTGGTAGAGCATTAGGCTTTTAACCTAAGGGTCCAGGGTTCAAGGCCCCGTCGAGGCGGAAATTTTAACACTTTGGTAGCGATTCGTCTGGTAGCGGTGGAAACGCTACGGAAAATAATGCAGTTACGCCGTTTACTGACACCACAGTGCTTTAAACGGTAGCAGTTGCATGTGTCGGGAGAACACCGCGCTAACGGCAGTCGTGGCCGAGTGGTTAAGGCGTCTGACTCGAAATCAGATTCCCTCTGGGAGCGTAGGTTCGAATCCTACCGGCTGCGTGCGATTTTGCGTACAGAGGAGCAAACATTTTCGCACACATGTGACATGCGTGGGCGAATGCGGGTGCAAACCAGTGACGCCATTCTCAACAAGACGAAAATTTCCGTTTTAAGAATACTGAGTTTTCGCGACGACCGCTGCTTACTGTGGCTATCGGTTCACCTCACACTGACACTGACGCTGGGACTGCAGAAAGCCGTCGCTGAGATCGTGAGTTCACAGATGTGCTCGAAAGTGATGGACAGAGCGAACATTTCATTTTCTTTTTAAGAATCGCAATTTCCATCACTCGAGTGCGGCCAAAGCAGTGGTGCAGCGTTTCTTTTCTTAAGATCTCGCAGCTGCTTGGAGGTATGTCGATCGTTTTAAGACGACAGAAAACTAGCGTCAGCGGTGCGTCAGTGGGAAGTCGGTGAAGTCGCCATCGGAGCCATAAGCCAGTAATTACGA